>NW_015542356.1:807711-819797 GCF_001515605.1 Sinocyclocheilus anshuiensis | reverse complement strand
ACAACTTAACCACTGATTTCTAGTCGTGTCCATTTTTGGAAGACCAAACAAAGTAGTTTCGATTTCACAACGAAACCGCGTCACACACGGTGGCCTAGAGTGAGCGGCGGTGGCGGCCTACAGTGAGCAGAGGCCGGGGGCTAGCGTGAGGAATGGCCGGAGGATTAGAGTGAGCAGAGGCGGGTAAGAGAAAGGAAAAATTGAAATCGCATCATATGACCCCTTTAATACCATGGTACTTCATTTTAGCCAGTAATGTTTCCGGTCTTCATCACCATCAGCTGAAGTAACAAAATATTGGGTCAAGCCTCTTTCTGTGAAAGGAGGATGCTAGATTCATTAAGATTTTTCCTTCCTCGTCTCCTCCTCTCTATCCATCTGAAGTACCATTATGGCTTTTCAGTCTGCTTCCTGTGGATTCCTTTCTCTCCTCTCCCCCAGCCTTATAAAAGGTGCCTTCACCAATGGATAGGCTGGGCGGAAAGGGCTTTCTGACATGAAGGGTCCTCACGACCTGGGCTTTAGGGTTTTGCGAGTGTGTGTGTGTGAATATTTGTATGCTCCTTTGATTGAAGGCAGAAGTCTTAAATGGGTGCCATGTGATTAACTAGAAGGCTGGCATTGCGCAGTAATAATGAAAACCAGCACGGTAGACTAATGATCTAAACTCTCTGCCACTCTCATGCTCCTTTATAAACTTCCTCTCTGTCTCTGGGATTTTTCTTTTGATTTCCTTTCTCTCTCCCTAATTCATTTTTATTCTTCTGCTCAGTCTGTTGAGCTTGTTAGTTTGCGGCCAACTCGTATATTTTCTTTCATGCAACAAAAGCAATTCATACATGTTTAGACTGACAACTCTTGTTTCTTAAAAAAAAAAGAAAAGATAACTGATTAAAAAGGTATGTTTTGTAAAAATGTAGGTAGAGGCATTTTTTTCCGACCAATTAGCCTATGCTGAAATGTCTTGTAGCAAGTTTATAGCATGTTTTGCTGCTATATTGTTGACTGTACTGTATGCACTGGCCCTGTTTCCTCAAACATTATTGCATGCATAAATCAGTTCTTCCTTCCCTTCCACCCTCAAGTTTTAAATCTTTTAATGTTTATCTATGAAAACAGCATAATTAGACATTACTTTTTTCTTTTTTGCAGAGAATTATTCTACTGATTCAAGTACGAAAAAAAAATTGAAGCAGAGTGGACAGTGGCCCTTTTGTCATTGCAGGGCTGGATCATGTGTTGAGTTTTCCTCTCATGATGCTGTTACCTCCAGCTCCTCTCACATGGACTGGTCACATTTCACTTCAGTTGTGCCAATTAAGAGCTGTTAGAACGCCATGTCCAGAAGTGCCCAGGTGTTCTCACAAAACCACAGCTGTGTCCACCGGACCAGTCCCAGCCGCTGGCATCTTTAGAATGGACTGAATTATAAACTGAAATTATACTTAACATGTTTGATTACTAGGCTAACATTTTTCTATCACTGTTTTCACATGTAATTGTACTTAAAGTTCACCCAAACATGACACTTCTGTCATCATTTATTCACCCTCATGTTGTTCCAAGACATCTGACAACTTTTCTGTCTTGGAGCACAAAAGGTGGCAAAAGCACCATAAAAGTAGCAATTTAATAATTTAATTTAATTGAATTTAATTTATATTTTTTAAAAATTTAAATTCTTTTTTATTTTTGGTGAACTAATCCACAATATGCTTATATTTGGACTAAAATCCAGGCACAGTAGAGATATTAAATGCAAAGAAGCATGTTTAATCATATTTTTTTTCAATGTAATGCTCAATAAAAGGCTTTAGGTCAGAGGTGTTGAAACTCAGCCCTGGAGGGCCACTGTCCTGCAGTTTAGCTCTAACTTGCCTAACACACCTGCCTGGAAGTGTCCAGTGTACCTAGGGCCATGTCCACATGTACACGGGTATTCTTATAAACGGAATTTTTCCTTCTTCCGTTTTAAAAAATAAATTTCTGTCCACATGAAAAAGCAAACGCATGCTATGAAGCACTGTCAAGAGCATGCCAAGCCAACAGGTGGTGATATAATCTCAACCGTAAAGCCATGTTGGCCAATCAGAAGCCTGAAAAAGTTTCCAGTAGGCGGAGATAACAGCGCAGGCGCCGACGTCACAAGCCAAAAACTCCGGTTTTGCTGTCTACACAATAACACTGCAACCAGAGTTTTTGAAAATCTTCACCCTGGCAGGCGTTTTCAAAAATGTTCGGTTTCAGTGACCTGGTGCTGCGTTCGCGTGTGGACGAACGGCCAAACCGCATGGAAAAAGCTGCAGTTTTAAAAATAACTGCGTTCGTGTGGACAGGGCCCTAGTGAGACCTTGATTCAGGTGTGTTTAATTGGGTTGGTGTTAAACTCTGCAGGACCATGGCAGGATTGGACACCCCTGCTCTAGGTCTTGGACACACCAAATGTTAAACTGTTCAAATGATTTTCATTCGCTGTTTTAAATTAACCGTAATTTAACTGAAGTAAATGTGTTTTACCTTTGTTGATATTAAAAAATATAGTTTTACTAAGAGAATAGATTTGAACTTGTAATGTAGTTGAGCAAACTTTTCAGTTTTCAAGTAACATGTTCACAAAAGAATATTTACATTAACATTTATTTATTTAGCAGTTGCTTTTATTCAAAGCTAAACGAGAGGAACATCACAAGTAATTTGTCATAGAGTCAACAACATCAAATTAGTCCCTATGTACTAGCATTGACATCATTTATATGCTTCTAAAAGCTGTCAAAATTCTTTTAGCAGATATAAACATTTAAAAATTACATCCATTTTGGAAAATCAACCAAAAAATATTGATGACTCATGCTGCACTACCCAAATTCCTGTCCAATCAAATGCTGTCTAATGAAAATACCCCTCCCATTAATTCCGCACTTACAGCTGACTATCAAGTAGCTGACACAACTAAAGACTACTGGCTATTTAAACAAGATGAGCCTTTCTATATGTCCATCCCAAAATGACCATTTTAGAAAATGCTTCAACACAGAAAAGCAAACCACGCTCTTCAAGTGATTTATTTCTGGGGTCTATAGTTTTCGTAATGAGCTACAACTTAATTACTTAGTGGCGCCTAAAAGGGAATTTCTACTTAAGTTTGGCCTGCAGTTGTTTTTGTATGAAAAGTGTATAACTTATACATTGTAGGCCTACTGATTGGAAGGAAAACTATTTGAGATAACACTTACATTTGTTTATTCATTCACGTAGGGGCCAAACTATCTCTGTTCCTCATCTTCTTTGTTGTTTTAGTTTAGCCACTGCATGGTTACTGAGAAGATGAATTATCATAATGTGCCAACTTTCAGGCTACTTTCAGATATGTGACATATCATAAGAGTTGCTCGTGCTTGTGTGTGTGTGTTTTGCCGGGTTTGTCCAGACAATCATGGCTGTGTAGTGATAACTCTGTTCCGGCTGATCCCGGACAGTCGGATGTTTAATAATCAGAGCTTTGACATGCTTACTTCCTGCTCACACATCGGGGTCTGTGTAACACTTCCAGGAGCGGTCCCAGGGCAGCAGTGGAACATGCTGGAATGTGTGCACCCCGCCACCCCCAGCCTCGCTTGAGCTTGGCCTGAGGTTACGGAGAGACCCATCAGGGCCCCGGGCCAGCACATCTGGAAGTGTGCTGCAGTCTGGGCCATTCATGAAGTGCAGCCATGATCATTGTCACCCCCTCCCATGTGCTCATCTCCAAAGCACTGAAGAAGCTCTAAAGATGATGAAATCCTTCTCTTTCTTCTGGTTGCTGTCAAAAGTGTTCATGTCTTAACTGTGGTCTTCTGAATCATCTGAATCCTTTTGTCTAACCAGCACTAAATGTCACGTCTCTCCATTCAGAGCAGTCTGATGCAATTAACCTATCTATCGCTTAGTCAAGATGATTTACAGTATTCATGCTAACATATCTATATTAATTCACAGCAAGTTCACACTTCTGATCAGCTTTGAGATTTTGGGTTTAAATATTTGTGTAAGGAAAGCTGTATCAGGGATAGTTAGGCTAGTTGTCACATCTTACTCTCCAGTGAAAACTGAAGCATTACATATTTGAAATTTATAGGGTATTTTGTGTTTTTTTCAGTAATAATTAGTAAAACAGCAATTATACAACTTGCAAAAAATATATAATTATAAATTATAATAAATAAACAGAAATTTAAAGAAACAAATATTGAAAACCTTTTTTTTTTTTGCATTAAGGTAATATGTAAATTCAACATCACAGTTTTTTTAACTGCATACACGCATTTTCAAAAATTTGCTTCTTTTTCCCCCCCAAAACCTTACACACAAATCCCAAGAATTGCACACACAAAATGCAAAATGCCTCATCTCTTGCAAAATGAAGCACTGCATTCAAAATATCACAAACACATCTCAAAAGCAAACATTTGCAAACACCTTTACAATAATAATAATTCATGTTAGATTTTTGTGTGTTACATAGATAATTGTGTGTTGTGTTTTACAAAAAGAGTCAAAGGCTGAAAATTAGTGTATGGTTTTGCAGATTTGGTGTGTGGTTCTGGTGTTTGAGTGTCAGATTTCAGAAACTGTGTGACAAGTAAAGATTTTGTGTGTAAGTAGTTGAAAACAAAAACTGTAAATAAAAGCAATATATTCATAATAAGAACTGTCATGCCGTTTTTGAAATTTATTTTAAAATATTAATATAATATAATATATGTTAGTTTAATAATACATGCAAATAGATGTTATGTTAATTGACACAAATTAGTTTTTTTAACATGTAAAATTACATGATGTTTATTTGACAGTTGCCTTTATTTCTTTCTTTATTTGTTTGTCGATTTATTTATGTTTTAATTAATTGAATTAATGAATTCAAGTAGATTTGTTCTGTTCAGTCACCTAGTCAATAATTATTATTGTTGCACAGCAGGGTTCTTATAGACTATATAGCTTATAGTAAAAGATTGCCAATTCTATGAAGAATTTGCTTCATAAAATAATGTTTTAGTAATTATAAACAAAAAAAGATTTCGGTGTGCTCAGAAGTTCAGTGAGAGATATTTAGTGGTACCCTTTAAAAAAAAAAAATGCTTCACTTTTACGACACTCTTTTTACTCCATTAGTGGTCGTGTTAACATAACATGTTGTTCGTGCTGCAAGTTTCTGGGTAAAAGGTGCTCGCTGCCTGCCTCCTGATTTCATCTACATATCAAGTGTATAAATGATATATAAAAATATATAAAGCAATAAGTCACACCTTCCTCCCATCACGTCAAATTGTCTTCTGTCTCCTTTGAATCAATGGCAGGAAGCCCACAGTCCCGTTGCTGTTTATTTCCTCTATCACATGTAAAGCACAGAATGCAAAAGCCTGTGCAGGCACGAAATCCCACCTGTGTACATGAGTGTGTGTGGTCATGTGCGTATGTATAAGCCTGTGTTGACTATTGTAAACATATGAGCGGGTGAACTGGGTGCTGCTGCCTACATTATCCCAGATATTTAGTTTACAGCGAGCTAATGTGTGTGTATTTATGCATATAAAAAATTAGACAGATTGATGCTTGCAGGCCAGTCCAAGTATATGCATTAGGGTGATGTATGATGCAGACATATTAAGTTATTAAATTGGTCTCAAAGAGCCATTATGATGAGAAAAAGGGGTGTGTTTATACAGACAACGCTTGTTTATTTGTCTATACATCTGCGTCTGTAAATACATGTTGAAATAGTGAGGACACAATGCTTGTGTAAGAGGTTTGTTTATGAGTGATATTTTGCACAGGAAAAGCTCACCCACTATTCTTCTGAAGAGGATGAGAGATGCAAACCATAAACAGTTTACAACTCTATCACTATCTCTGACGGTCCAGGATAAATACAGGAAAAAGGAGTCACAGGGCATATCCTCCTGAGGACACATTCTCCTCTTTCTCTCGGTCTCTTTTTGCCAGTTTAACCCTCATTTTCAGTTAAGACTGACTTCATGTTTGATATGCTGGGGACCCAGAGACCCTAATTTTGTGATTAAATGATGAGCTGAATATAAAGAAGTGCTATCAAATATTTTTGCTTGTGGAATGGCTGACTGCAAATAGCACAGTTTTACTCTGGCATCGTAAATTTAACGTGATTCTACATCCACACCACTAGGTGTCAGTATAAGCCGACTGCCATTTCAGGCTGCACAACATAAACAAAAATATTCGGAGTGCATCTTTAATTTGTTATTTTAATTTGTTCTTTTCTCATCTAGTTCTTTTAATTAAAGTAAGACACTTTTCGTAAATGCGATTTGTTATGTATTATCCACCTTAATTTTAACGGAAGAGCAGGCGATGTGTAACTTGAACTTGCAAAGCTTCTGGTATTATTCGCTTCCAGTTATACATACAAAAAATGTGTTATAATATTATTTAAAAAAATCATTATCATAATCCTGCATTCTCTCTCTTAATCACTCTCATTTAATCTCTCTCTATCTCTTTCACTTTGTATTAGACTGCAATAATAACTGCATTATCAATAGCTCAAGCCTCCATTGCTAGCACTAAAATCACGTTTTGAATTTAGAAATTGAGATGTGGGATGAGACGCATAAGAAATTAGTCCTATATGCAAGAGCATTTTTAAGGACTAAAACCTGCCAATGTCTTAAAAATACATCATCTGAACAATATCTTGAGGTGTGTGTAACTGTAGTATAAGTGAATAAGAATAAGAATAATTGACTCCGGTTTGCGTTACCACCTCAGGTGTGCATTCATTTTCTAATAATTCAATGGCCCATGGTCAATTCCTTACATAAACCCATTTGTTTGTAGTGCAAATGGTTTTATTGTTTACTGCCCTTTTTGTTATTCTTTTGGTAATGCACCTATAGTGGCTAATGGATCGGTCATATTGCACATTTAAAGAAAATAGCTTACTTCTGCATTGCAAAATAAGGTAGATAATAGAGATTCTTCTGCTTGGGCTCTATTTGGCTTCAGCAATTGTAAAACACTGTAAAAAAAAAAACACAATAAAACCAATCAAATTAGCAGAAATGTACTGCTAAAAACTGGCAGAAAGGCACTGCAGTTTGGACATCAATCATAAAAAATGTTCAATTAATCTAAGAATTGATTGCTTTTAGCCATGTTTTGCACCTGCATGTTAAATAATGTGTCATAATGTGCCATGTGAAGTAAAACGAGGTATCAACATGGCAATTAAATTTTAATCACAATGTAAGATTCTTTTAGTTATTAATAAGGCCTTGGGATCTCCAAGCAGAACATGATGGTTATGTAGTCTTTTATAGCTCTCCCACCGAGAACCACTTCAGGGAATTTAGTGCCTGAGAAACAGACCAGAGAAATCTGTCACCATCTATGTTTGGACTCTTCTCTTTACAATTCTTTTCACACGTTACTAAATTGGCAGAGTAACTCCCTGTGAATGGTTAATTTGAACGTCAGATGTTTATGGAAAAAGATGTTGGTGGTTTTGGACTGTTATGAATGAGGTAGAAATATTAGTTCAAGCATGATGTCACTATGGAAACCGAAAATAACTCAGGTCTGCGGTACTATTCCAAACCTTTGGAACAATTTTTTTGTTGTTTTAATTTTTCATTTCCATTTTTTCCCTCCATACACCTTTAGTACCTTCTTTTATACCGCAAATTCTTAAACACATTCAATTTCACATTGGACAATATAGGCCTCATATATTCTATAAAATAGTACATTTAAATCATATTATTACTAGAGTTATTTCCTGAGGCCTTGAGTCCAAAACCAACACAGGACGTGGAAGAAAAACAGTTTGACGCAAGTCGGGTTACAGCCGGTGGTTCTGATGCTGTGAATACTTTTCACCCGTGCTGACCTGCTCTTGTATCATATTTTTCTCCCTTTGGTTATTGAAAACAGACAGCTGCAGGTATTTGTAGGGTGCTATTATAAAGCAAAGTTCTTTTAGTAATTTATGGATTAAATGAACTCCCTAAAATGGCCCTTATCTGACCCCCCTCTGAAATGTGCTGGTAATCTCATTCAGTTTCCCAAAAGCCTCGGCCCTGCTCCAGGCGAAGAACAGTTTTATAGCATCTCCTTGAATCCTGAAACACTCTCCTTCCTTTTTTTGTCGTTCTCAGCTGGCTAGCGGGGGAGTTTATTATTTAAAGTGTGTTCTCCTCCACATCAAGCATGTTCCAGCTTTCCTATCTGCCCTGTATCTGTTCCGTTTTGATATGAGAATGTAATTTTAGGAAATTGGGAGAGAAAAGGAAGCAGCATGCTGCACTTTGTGAACTCCAAACTTCCTGTGCCGATGTTTCAGTGTTTGATTAGTATCTCCAGCTGGTGTGGATAATGCTTGTGCTAATGCTCAGTACTGTTTTACACTGCTCACATAAGCAGTGCAGATGCAGCAGCAGGCCTGCATTGACAGTGCTTCTGCTGCGTAACAGAGTTGTTTTTGTCTTGTGATGAAAGTATTCATTAAATTTAGTCAGCATTTTATCATGTCGTATTAATTCATTTTAGTCAGTTTTACTCTCGATAAAATTACATTTAAGTTTAATTGACAAATATAACATTTTAGTTGAAAAGAAAGTGCAAAATTAATCCAAATATTCAAGCATTGTTATATTTTAGAAACATGTAAACTGCTTGTGAAAACCTGAGCTCCTGAAATAACATTATAATGAATTGTACTACAATGTTTTGAATTCTTTATGCTTTAGCTATTAATTTTCTTTATTATAGTCTTTTAGTGCGCTGTTACAGAAATTCACATTGTGACAAATGTTAGTTCAACTTAATTTCATTTTTCATTTCTTCATTTTCATTTTTTTATTTCGAACAAAGCACAATATAAAACAAAATATATAAACACAACAAATATGTTGCATCACCAAAGAAAAACCTCATCCCAAAGACGTTATACCAAATGTCCGAAAAGGAGTGGGATGAAGCAAAAGCTTATTATTTTTCCCAACACCATATACAATTCCATATCATTCCAGTATATCTTTTAATATATTACATCAGTATCTTTATATTTTTATATATTCCTTACAAAATATGGTGGTTTTGGACTGTTATGAATGAGGTAGAAATATTAGTTCAAGCATGATGTCACTATGGAAACCGAAAATAACTCAGGTCTGCGGTACTATTCCAAACCTTTGGAACAATTTTTTTGTTGTTTTAATTTTTCATTTCCATTTTTTCCCTCCATACACCTTTAGTACCTTCTTTTATACCGCAAATTCTTAAACACATTCAATTTCACATTGGACAATATAGGCCTCATATATTCTATAAAATAGTACATTTAAATCATATTATTACTAGAGTTATTTCCTGAGGCCTTGAGTCCAAAACCAACACAGGACGTGGAAGAAAAACAGTTTGACGCAAGTCGGGTTACAGCCGGTGGTTCTGATGCTGTGAATACTTTTCACCCGTGCTGACCTGCTCTTGTATCATATTTTTCTCCCTTTGGTTATTGAAAACAGACAGCTGCAGGTATTTGTAGGGTGCTATTATAAAGCAAAGTTCTTTTAGTAATTTATGGATTAAATGAACTCCCTAAAATGGCCCTTATCTGACCCCCCTCTGAAATGTGCTGGTAATCTCATTCAGTTTCCCAAAAGCCTCGGCCCTGCTCCAGGCGAAGAACAGTTTTATAGCATCTCCTTGAATCCTGAAACACTCTCCTTCCTTTTTTTGTCGTTCTCAGCTGGCTAGCGGGGGAGTTTATTATTTAAAGTGTGTTCTCCTCCACATCAAGCATGTTCCAGCTTTCCTATCTGCCCTGTATCTGTTCCGTTTTGATATGAGAATGTAATTTTAGGAAATTGGGAGAGAAAAGGAAGCAGCATGCTGCACTTTGTGAACTCCAAACTTCCTGTGCCGATGTTTCAGTGTTTGATTAGTATCTCCAGCTGGTGTGGATAATGCTTGTGCTAATGCTCAGTACTGTTTTACACTGCTCACATAAGCAGTGCAGATGCAGCAGCAGGCCTGCATTGACAGTGCTTCTGCTGCGTAACAGAGTTGTTTTTGTCTTGTGATGAAAGTATTCATTAAATTTAGTCAGCATTTTATCATGTCGTATTAATTCATTTTAGTCAGTTTTACTCTCGATAAAATTACATTTAAGTTTAATTGACAAATATAACATTTTAGTTGAAAAGAAAGTGCAAAATTAATCCAAATATTCAAGCATTGTTATATTTTAGAAACATGTAAACTGCTTGTGAAAACCTGAGCTCCTGAAATAACATTATAATGAATTGTACTACAATGTTTTGAATTCTTTATGCTTTAGCTATTAATTTTCTTTATTATAGTCTTTTAGTGCGCTGTTACAGAAATTCACATTGTGACAAATGTTAGTTCAACTTAATTTCATTTTTCATTTCTTCATTTTCATTTTTTTATTTCGAACAAAGCACAATATAAAACAAAATATATAAACACAACAAATATGTTGCATCACCAAAGAAAAACCTCATCCCAAAGACGTTATACCAAATGTCCGAAAAGGAGTGGGATGAAGCAAAAGCTTATTATTTTTCCCAACACCATATACAATTCCATATCATTCCAGTATATCTTTTAATATATTACATCAGTATCTTTATATTTTTATATATTCCTTACAAAATAACAAATCCACAATAACTTTAACACCAACCAAATGTTTTTTATCCAAAACAACCAGATACCCCACAATCACCCATCCTACAATACAAATACAATCAACATTATAACCATTATAACTTATTTCTTGCTTTAAACATAACTTGTGCTGTTTTAAATTTAACCAAATCAATAAACTTCAATATATATGACTGTAAAAATAATAAATTTGTCTGTTCCAGATATCCCACATTATTAATAATTCTGATTGCTCTCTTTTGTAATATACATATCGAATCTAAATTGGTTTTGTATGTATTTCCCCAGATTTCCACACAATAACTCAAGTATGGTAATGCAAAAATGTATACAGAATATGCATTGATTTATTTTCCAAAACATTTATTGCTTTATTCAGAATTGCTATAGTCTTTGCCAATTTAGCTTAAACATACTTTATTTGTGGTTTCCAGCATATCTTGTGATCTAAAATTATATCAAAAACTTATTTTCATATACTCTTTCTATATTTACATTGCCAATTTTCAATTCTACTTGAGGGTTTGTTTTATATTTTCCAAATAACATAATCGTTGTTTTACTTATATTTAATCACAATTTATTTACATCAAAGGATTGTTTTAATTTATTAATTTAATTTGTTATCACCTCCAAAAGCTGCTGTAAATTATCCCCGGAACATAAAAAATTTGTGTCATCCGCAAATAAAATAAATTTTAGTATATCTGATACTCTACACATATCATTAATATAAATTATAAACAGTTTTGGACCTAAAACCGATCCTTGTGGTACACCACAAGTTATGTTCATATTTGAAGATTTCTGTTCATCGATTTCCACAAACTGTTGCCTGTTTCTTAGATAACTACTAACCCAGTCCAAACCAACCCCTCTAATACCATACCTCTCTAGTTTTTGTAATAAAATATTGTGATTTATGGTATCAAATGCTTTCTTTAAGTCTATGAAAATTCCTACTACATGTTTCTTTTCATAGACTTAAAGAAAGCATTTGATACCATAAATCACAATATTTTATTATACATCTATGCTATATACATCTATGTTTATATGTTTGTACAGTGACACACACACACACACACACACACACACACTTTAAGTGAAGCTATAAGCTTTGTTTCATTCAAATTTACTTAGAAACCCTTTTAAACAGATCCGCTTAATAGTACTGAATGTGCACTTGCAATGTACTCCAAAGCTTAAAAGTATATTTTTAAAAATTGTACTTGCAGAAAATGCAGCCATGAAATAAAAGGCCATTTAAGTGTACATAAAAGAAGCTGACGATTGTTTCTTTAAACACACTTTAATATGTTTCTTTACACATTTTAATGTACATTTTACCGTTTGTCATGTTTTAAAGAGCAGTTCAT
>NW_015542356.1:761342-807606 GCF_001515605.1 Sinocyclocheilus anshuiensis | reverse complement strand
TCACATTCCAGGGCCTAAATATCACGTTATTGGGGTCGCTTCAACCTGCTGACATAAAAAACAACCGGCGGATTTGGCAAAACTGGTCCGCAAACTACGTTTCATATAACTCCTCCCCGAACTTCCCGCTGCCCTGTATCTTGTTCTCTGATTGGCTGTAGGTCATCGCCGATGTAGTTTTCAGTCAGAAATCATTGCACACTGTGTGATTGTGAATCGCCGACAACTCCAGATATTTAGCATGCCAAATATTTTGCGGGCGTCAGCGACGTGTCGGCGATTCCCTCAGATCGCGTCTTTGATAATTCACACTGCGTGATTGTCACTCGCATGTACGAGCACCGATTTGCCTCCGATTTCGGGCATTTGTCGGCGATTTCGCAAAACCTGTCGGAGAGTGAAAAATCGGGCTAAAATCGTGCAGTGTGAACTCGGCATTAGCGAGCGCTACCATTGACAAAGCACCTTTACATAGAACAATAATATGGTGCTCCAATCCGTTCTTATAATACTGACATAAAATACAAAAACACTTATGCAAGCGAATCGTGCCCACAGCTAAAGTTTAGCTGCTAAACTGTGAACACTTGAAACAATAATGGTGGATACGCTAACCGTTTTTTGATTATCAACTTTGCAGATTGTTTTCATTTAAGGATAGCTCCGTTATAAACTGCAAAAGAGATATTTTTCAAAAACCCATATGACCTGCTCTTTAAAGAAGTACACAGATTTTGATGTGTTGACTAACTTAATTTAAAGTAAATATATTTAAAATGTAATTTTCCCAACAACTTTTGTTAATTGTGTGCCGCTTCTATGTGCACTGTGAAACAGTGTAGTAATGGACCGGATTTACTTTTTCTTGTGAACATCTTCTATAACACGTGCCTTGGCCTGACATGATCTATAATCTTAACTTTGACCCTAACAAAGATGGTGTTTATTATCCAAAAATTCAGCAGAGGAGTCTGTTTAGATCCTCTTCCTCACAGACGTTTCCCTCAGTCTTCACCTCCACCGCTGCAAGAACACATGTCCAAACTTCCCCCGTGCTCCAATACTAATAAACAATAGCATGTCGCTTTGGACTCTTGCTCTTCCTCCATAGGGCTGTGGTTATGTTGGGAGGGCTGGGTGGCTAGCACGTGGTGGGCTAATTTGTGGCTTGCTGACAGTTTAAAGGGACATCGAAAGTTGTGAGGTTTTTATGCTGTCACAGGATAATTAGAGTGTATCCGCACAAGATAGCTTTTGACTGAGGTCAGCCGCCAGTTGTCCTTATCATTTAAGCTTTATGGATTTGATGCAGACATCAAGCTTTTTAGACTCCATGAAATCACAATTGGAGTTTTGTGGCTTTTAGTCCGTGTTGCTAGCTTTGGGGCCGTCTATATACTAGTACAGGTTTTTTTTTTTTTGGATGGTAGACACAAATATTAAGATTGACAGCCTTTCTAAAATATAAAGGCAGCTGTATATTTTCATGTATAACAACCGTGTGAAAAAATGTTTTTTCCTAAATTATTATTATTAGGATTATATTACAGCATTAGTAAATAATTAGAATAGTTCAGTTGGCTTATATATTGTCATTGCGCTCAAGTAAAAATAATAATAATAAAAAAATTATCTGTAAATGAAATGTTTCAGCATTTTTTGAATTACCATAGATGAGTCTTTTGATATATCCAGCCCCAGTTTCCTGTTTAAATAGGAAATACATCAGCACATAAAAAAACAACTCTGTTTTTAATGTCATTGGATTTTGTGCATATTAATGAATTATGAGAAACAATATAAAATATTTTTATTTTTATTTAAAGATAAATGAATGTAATATCTTATGTATCATTCTAGGAACACCATCTTAAGAAATTCTTATGTTTGCTCCATTATGCAGCAGGTTAGATGGATTATTGTGTTTCCATAAAAGAGTCATAGAGTTTCTGGAAACATGTGGCGACCTCTCTGGAGAGTATCTTAAAATCATAGTGCATAACAATTCAAATTCACTTCCATGGCTGAAATGTGAAAGCTATTTTTTTTCTCTTTTCCTATCAGAGCTGGATACAGGCCGAACAATGCTACTGTTTTGAGATCAGATCCATATGGTGGCATATCACATAGCTCAGTCTTTTCCATGTTAAGTTTCACAAGGACCAATGTTAGCATCCACAGTCAGCCAATATCTTTTCATTTACTTGAATATATCTGACATACTTTCAGTATGAAGTCAAAGGCGCACATTTATCACTATCTGAGGTAATGTAACCCAGATGTGAGACCCTTATTTGCTTGAACATGCATATGATAAGCCTGTCATGAACATACAGTAGTACATAACCATAATACAATCTGTGAAGTGATTATTGATCATGTGCAATGGTGTACCATGGTGTACCATCTTAGATCAAAGCCTTTACTGCACTTTATAAACATTGCTAGCTTTATTACATAAGAATTATGACTCTGTGTAATACTGTTACATGTGAGATATATTCTACAGTTAAACAAAAAAAATATAATCAAAACATATAAAACAGTATGCAGATTGTGTGTGAGCCTACTTGTCACTGACCAAAAGATTGATAAGTCTTGAAGATACCCTCTTAAAAATAAAGGTTCTTCACTGCCATCCATGGTTTCATGAGAACGTCTCCAGGTTACGAATGTAACCATGGTTCCCCGAGGGAACGAGACGCTGCGTCGGAAAATGCTATGGGAACGCCTTCAGCGTGACCATGCTTTGAATCACATGTGTAATCAGTCCAATAGATGGGTGAGACGTCACGGACGGGTGATGTAGCGACCAGGAAGCTATAAAAGCATGTGCTGTGGAACCGGCATCAGCTTCTATGAATGAAGCAAGCGCTCACAGGGATGCCGGAAGTATGGCACTGAGACGCAGCGTCTCGTTCCCTCGGGGAACCATGGTTACATTCGTAACCTGGAGACGTTCCCCTTCAGGAACTCAAGCTGTGTCGGAAAACGCTATGGGAACGAGTATGCCCACGTGGCCAGACTTACAAATCCCTGCCTGGTGTAGAAGAGCACAGCTAAGGCGAGAGAAAGGAATCAGGAGTGGCGCAGAATGCAGGTAGGCACCTGACAAAGTAGGCGGGGACATCCTGCAGTGTCCCGTAGGCCAACTTCAGAAGGAGTGAGCCTTGACCCCCAAAGGAAAGGGGAGATCAGAGGACTTGAGGCTATGGAATAGCATCCTGATCCACCGCTTAGCATAAGCTTCTCTGGCCAGAGGCCTCAGCCTCAGCGCACCGTGGAGGAAACGTGTAACTAGGGGGTGTCTGCCCACTGACTGGCCACCGATAGGGGCGTGGTAGGCCCTACGGCCGCCACGTAGACATTCAAGGTGGAGTGGGTCAACCCTGCAGAGAATCGGGCCTGCAGGAACTCCAGCACTGTACCAACTGGGCAGTAAACTGGGTCGAGCTGGCGGTCTCTGCACCAAGAAGTGAAAAACTTCCACTTAAGGCATACAGTTTCCTCGTAGAGGGAGCTCTGATTTGGAGGATGGTCTCAACAACCTCAGTTGAGAGATCGGAAGCTACGAGTTGTGCCCCCTCAGAGGCCACACCCACAGCTTCCACAGCTCTGGGTGGGGGTGAAAGATCATACCTTCAGCCTGTGAGAGGAGATCCCTCCTGATGGAAATCTCCCATGGAGAGCTGTCAAGAAGGGAAATCAGGCCCGAGAACCATACTCGGACCGGCCAGAATGGGGCTACTAACAGTAGATGGACCCCGTCCCGGCACACTCTCTCCAGAACTCCCGGGAGCAGAGCGATCGGGGAAAAGATGTACAGACAAAGCCTCGGCCACGTCTGTACCATAGCGTCCAGTCCGAGAGGAGCTGGATGAGTCAGAGAGAACCAGATGGGACAGTGCGCAAGAAGGTTCACCTGAGCCTGGCCAAAAACTCTCCATACCTGCTTCACCACCTCGGGGTGAAGCCTCCATTCCCTGGGCTTCGGCCCCTGCCTCGACAGGATGTCGGCTCCCATATTGAGATGCCCAGGAATGTTGAACTACTATCAGCGAGAGGAGTTTCCCCTGGGACCACACAAGGATCTGGTGCGCCAGCCTGTAAAGGGGGCGTGAACGCAGACCTCCCTGGTGGTTGATATAAGAGACCACAGCTGTGTTGCGGTGTGCACCAACACATGGTGATCTCTTAGGTCCGGGAGGAAGTGTTTAAATGCTAGGAACACGGCCAGCATCTCCAGGCAGTTGATGTGCCACGTGAGATGGCGACACTCCACAGACCGTGGGCCGAGCGGCCACTCATGACTGCTCCCCAACCGGTGAGAGACGCGACCGTCGCTAGCGTTACGCGACGACAAGGAGCTCCCAGCACCGGGCCCTGAGACAAGAACCAAATTTTAGCCAGAGCAGCATCCACACACTTTGTGAAAGTGCGGGGTGAGATTGCAAGGCCAAACGGAAGAATCCGGTAAGCTTTTGCCCCCAAAAGCAAACCTCAGAAACTTCCATCCTTCTTTGGAACGATGAAGTACCGGCTGTAGAACCCAGACTCTCTGTCGAGAGGAGGGACCACCTCGATGGCCTCCTTCCTCAAGAGAGTGTTAACTTCTTGTTCCGTTACCAGAGCCTGCTCAGGGCCCAGAGTGTGGGATGACCCCGTTGAAACGAGGCGGAGGAGAACCGAATTGATTCGGTAGCCTCTTTCTACAGTGTGCAGGACCCATTGAGACACATTTGGCAGAAGTTTCCACGCTGCCAAAAAGGTCTACTAAGGGAATCAGTCTCTCGAGACTGACCTCTGGTGTAATCAGAGCAGCTAGGTCAGTGCCCTGAAGCGGCGAACCGGCAGGGAACGGCTGAACTAGCTACTCTAGAGACCTCCGAAGAGGTAGCGAGCCTCTTAGTACCGCTACGTTTCCGGGCGGTGACTGAGAGAAGCGCTCGCCGGAGACCGCTGTGCCCTGAAGCACCGTAGGTGGCAGGGTTGGCAGAATGATCTCCTAAGGGCACTGAGGAGAGACGGGCACCGTATAATGAGGTGTACACCGCTCTTCACAGAGGGGGCCGACCCTCAGAAGTCCTGGGCACTAGACGTCAGGACGTTTTAGCCAAAGACTATCCAGCGAGAATGACAGTCCACAGATCCGCCTTCCGCTAGAAGCCTTCGGCCCGGGAGTGCCACTCTGACTCTAAATTCTGAGGAGTACGAGAAGTGACGCTCCCTACATGAGGAGCTGGAACACGATTGATTGGGGCTTCTCCCACCCAGCAGCCCCTGTTGACTACCTCAACCTCCTCGGAGGAAGAGAGGTAAACGCTCTCACTTGAGAAAATTTTTATCCCAAGAGCTCCTGTATATCTAACTTCTCATAGTAGATTAAATAATTCATTTTAATTCCTCAGAATAAAATGAAGCCTAACAACCAGACAAGTAAACACGGTCTGATGTGATAAGATTCACATAAAAAACCCAGAATGATGTAATGCACGCGTTGCCTCTGCAGCGTACGAGCCACTCGGTTACACAAACAATGTCAATCTCCTCGGAGAAAGACAGCTGCAGCAGCAAGCTCTCACTCAGGGGGAAGAAACAGCAGCGCGGGCTTCCGAACCCTGAGAGAGAGCGCTACATCTAAGGAATGTGGGTGGAGATAGGGAGATCCCATCTCCAGCCCATCCGCCAGATCATATGCGATCCCTGGAAACACAAGATCGCAGGCACGGACACACTCCTCGGCGCGTGCCCGGCGAGAGCGGAGCGTTTTGCAGCAGGAAAAGCACAATCAGCCCCCTCGAGAGCTGACTGCGCGAGCTCCGCTCCTCAGTATTGCTGCTCATTATAATATTAGACTTAATATGCTTGTGCAACTGGTGCTTGTGCAACTGGCGAGCTCATCGACGCCCTCCACATCAACCTCCTTGGAAGAAGACAGGTGGAGCGTCGAGCCCTCTCCCAGGGGGAAGAAACCACAGCACGGGCTTCCGATCCCAGAGAGTGGGCGCTGGATCTGGTGGGTGAGGAAGAAGATAGGGACTCGCCCGTCTCCAATCCCTCCACCGGATCCATATGCGAACCCCACGAGTGAACTCCCTCGAGAGCTGACTCTGCCTGCTTCGCTTCCAAGCAGACAACACACAAACTGTGTGTGTCCCCACCCGAAATATAGTGCGGGCAGGGAGGAACACACAGCCTGAATGCTGTCTGTTTTCGCCTAAATGCTTCTTTTTGGCTGAAGCTTGACATAATGGTCTTAAGTGGACAAACTCACAACAAACAGCGATTGACACACACACAGAGTGAATGACAAAAGCTGACGCCGGTTACACCGTACGTGCTTTTATAGCTTCTTGGTCGCTATGTCACCCCCCCGTGACGTCTCGCCCATCTATTGGACTGATTACACATGTGATTCAGAGTGTGGTCACGCTGAAGGCGTTCCCATAGCGTTTTCCGACGCAGCTCGAGTTCCTGAAGGGGAACCTTTAACATCCATTGAAACTTTCAATTGCACAAAAGGTTCCTTACCGTGGAAAAGAGTTCTTTAGATCATTAAAATTGAATAATTGTTTACCGAATGGTTCTTCTATGACATTTCTGCAAAAACACCAATTTTGGAATGTTTATTTTAAAAAGTGTATTGTGAAATCCCTGCTCTTGCATCAGATGAAAAACCAAAATGATCAATCTACCTGAAGGGTAAAGCTAAGCATGTTCTAAGTATCAGTATCAGTAGTATCAGTCTATGTAACAGGTCAGAGATTTCCTGTGAATTAATGATAACTGGTCTTTATGTGTCAGGTCTGTGAATTATTTTTACATGAGAAGAGGCAGCTGTTTGCACAGTGTAAACATGCTAACGGGTAAATGTGTATTTAGGCAACATTTGAAACCAGTTAGCACAGAAAAGCATAATTACTGCCTAATATCCCTTAATGGTGTATGAACCGACAGAAACAAACAATTATGGGAGAATGAAACGGCTAGATGAAAGTGTGGGAAGGACCTGTTTGAAAAGACCTGATGATTATTATTAATAATAACCTATGTTACATTAACATAATTGTTATAGTGTTATAATATAGTAATTACATAGTTATAACAATACAAATACTACAGGTATGACCTCTCCTTATTTGAGTGGCATCCCTGGACCTCAGTGGACCATCAAGTGAAGCCTTGATTGTGAAACAGGTGAGTGATTGAAACCCAGTGAAACCTGAGCTACACTGATACATCAGCAGCTTCAGTGCTGCTCCAGTGAGAAGCGATCATTAAGACAGTTAATGATAGAGTGAAATGCTAAGGACGTGATGAGCTCTGTCAAGCAAAGAGGGCAGAGTTTCCTCTCACATGAGAAATCAAAGCAGCTGCTTTTACCTGAACTGATGAATTTTTTTTTTTATTTTTTTTTTAAGGATTTGCAATGTTGAAACTAATATAGATGCATGAAAGGGGCCACTTAATAGTGACCAGCAGTGAAAACCTCAAACATTTCTCATTATATTCTTCTATGAACAAATTATGTGAGCCACAATAATTTTATAGATATATGCTCTTAAGAATTTGTAGAGATTGGGGATTTGAGTGAGAAACCACTGTGCAATAAAGTTTTCTTCTGGGCTTATTTTTTACTATCTGCATACTGCATCTCTATATTGACAACACATTTTATGTAATACATTACACCAGTTTTCGACATTATGTATTGAACAGTTATGGATTTTTTGTATATGGATTTTTTAATTATTTGCTGCATTTATGTGTGGTCTAGCAGTAGAGCCCAGCAAATTTGTGGCTTGTATTTAGACTGGACTTCTTGTAAACTCAAAACAAGTAGCGTTAACAAGGCCTTGTGCATTTGATTATCTTTTAAATGGGTTTTGTTTATTGCATTAGTCTTGAAACAATTTTCAGAGATTTTGTCTGAACAAAACATACTCTCGAAGCAGTGCACAACAGTTTGCAAAGAACTGTGTCGTTAGTGCCCAAGAAGATGAGTTTCTGGCTAATGTTTGCTTTAAACGGTCACGCTTGCAAGCTCAGATAGCATCATACAACAAGACCATATTTTAGGTCATTCTTTATTTAAATTGTTTTACAAATGGGTATTTTTGTTTGTTTGCTATGCAGTACCTTTTGAAGTCTGTAGCTTTCAAAACTGCATACAAAGCTTGCTTGTGTTTTGTTGTAATTTCTATTCCAGGCTTTCAGAAATATGCTCTGCTCAACATCAGGCACTTAAACTTTATTAATTCTAACTTGACTGTTTACACAACAGTAAGAAAATGGTCAGGATGTGTAATACCTGGAAATAAACATCACAGAATTCATCAGATCCATTGCTAATACCTACTAACGTGTGTGCTGTTGTTTTCCCATCAAAATGATGTCAGTTGCTGGAAGATGTCATTAAGGACCTGGTTTTTGTTAGTTAAAGGGGTTTTACAAAAATCTACCGAGATGGAAAGTGAAATTAAGTACACAGGGTAAACCTATAATTTCATATTGATTAAAACCGTTTCCAAGAAAACATATTCTGTTTTAAAACGTTCAGTTGTATAAAAGAAAAAAGCGATATTTCTTACAGTTTTTTTTTCAACTGCTTACACACAAAATCTTGTGTGGGAAGGACCTGTTTGAAAAGACCTGATGATTATTATTAATAATAACCTATGTTACATTAACATAATTGTTATAGTGTTATAATATAGTAATTACATAGTTATAACAATACAAATACTACAGGTATGACCTCTCCTTATTTGAGTGGCATCCCTGGACCTCAGTGGACCATCAAGTGAAGCCTTGATTGTGAAACAGGTGAGTGATTGAAACCCAGTGAAACCTGAGCTACACTGATACATCAGCAGCTTCAGTGCTGCTCCAGTGAGAAGCGATCATTAAGACAGTTAATGATAGAGTGAAATGCTAAGGACGTGATGAGCTCTGTCAAGCAAAGAGGGCAGAGTTTCCTCTCACATGAGAAATCAAAGCAGCTGCTTTTACCTGAACTGATGAATTTTTTTTTTTATTTTTTTTTTAAGGATTTGCAATGTTGAAACTAATATAGATGCATGAAAGGGGCCACTTAATAGTGACCAGCAGTGAAAACCTCAAACATTTCTCATTATATTCTTCTATGAACAAATTATGTGAGCCACAATAATTTTATAGATATATGCTCTTAAGAATTTGTAGAGATTGGGGATTTGAGTGAGAAACCACTGTGCAATAAAGTTTTCTTCTGGGCTTATTTTTTACTATCTGCATACTGCATCTCTATATTGACAACACATTTTATGTAATACATTACACCAGTTTTCGACATTATGTATTGAACAGTTATGGATTTTTTGTATATGGATTTTTTAATTATTTGCTGCATTTATGTGTGGTCTAGCAGTAGAGCCCAGCAAATTTGTGGCTTGTATTTAGACTGGACTTCTTGTAAACTCAAAACAAGTAGCGTTAACAAGGCCTTGTGCATTTGATTATCTTTTAAATGGGTTTTGTTTATTGCATTAGTCTTGAAACAATTTTCAGAGATTTTGTCTGAACAAAACATACTCTCGAAGCAGTGCACAACAGTTTGCAAAGAACTGTGTCGTTAGTGCCCAAGAAGATGAGTTTCTGGCTAATGTTTGCTTTAAACGGTCACGCTTGCAAGCTCAGATAGCATCATACAACAAGACCATATTTTAGGTCATTCTTTATTTAAATTGTTTTACAAATGGGTATTTTTGTTTGTTTGCTATGCAGTACCTTTTGAAGTCTGTAGCTTTCAAAACTGCATACAAAGCTTGCTTGTGTTTTGTTGTAATTTCTATTCCAGGCTTTCAGAAATATGCTCTGCTCAACATCAGGCACTTAAACTTTATTAATTCTAACTTGACTGTTTACACAACAGTAAGAAAATGGTCAGGATGTGTAATACCTGGAAATAAACATCACAGAATTCATCAGATCCATTGCTAATACCTACTAACGTGTGTGCTGTTGTTTTCCCATCAAAATGATGTCAGTTGCTGGAAGATGTCATTAAGGACCTGGTTTTTGTTAGTTAAAGGGGTTTTACAAAAATCTACCGAGATGGAAAGTGAAATTAAGTACACAGGGTAAACCTATAATTTCATATTGATTAAAACCGTTTCCAAGAAAACATATTCTGTTTTAAAACGTTCAGTTGTATAAAAGAAAAAAGCGATATTTCTTACAGTTTTTTTTTCAACTGCTTACACACAAAATCTTTCCTTGTCACACAATTTCTGAAACCTGACACTCAAACACCAGAACCACACACCAAATCTGCAAAACCATAGACCAATTCTCGGCCTTTGAGTTTTCAATTTCATAAAACAAAACAAAATTCTCTATGTAACACACAAAACTCTAACAGGAATTAATATTATGGCAAAGGTGTTTGCAAATGTGATATTTTGAATGAAGTGCTTCATTTTACAAGAGATTTTAGGCATTTTGCATTTGTGTGTGCATGTGCAATTCTTGGATTTGTGTGTAAAGTTGTGAAAAAAAAGAGGCAAAGTTTTTAAAATTTGTGTAAGCAGTTGAAAAGATCTGTAATAATTTTACACAATAACTTTGCACAAATTCAAAGTATTTGTTATAATTTTTGAATTGCCACACTTTTATTTGATGAATTAAGCTTCTGGATTGAAAGAATGAATTTAATCATAGCTAAAAATGCATTAAAATAGCCAAATGCACTTTTTTTATGAAATGTTTAGAGTGCAAAAGTCATACGATGTCCAAAAACAGGAGTCATACAACATCTGTCTGTATTAGTGAGAGAACGGTTCAGTTGCTCTAACATCACACTCAGAGTTATAATGAGAAAAAAAGTCGCCTAAATGAAACTAAATAGTAAAAATACAACACAACAGCTTCTCTGGAATGATTTTCACATCTGTGTGAAGGATGAAATTTCAAGGCAAATTTGAGAAATCCATAAACATATCCATAAAGCTTATGCAAGTACCTGAAAAAGCCTATGATGATTATTATTTTGTTCTAGATTTTATTTCACATTCATCTACCCATAATGCCTTTGCTCCACAGAGAGCGTGTTAATACTCACAGCTAGTATTTCTCAAAATGACGGAGTTAGTACAAAAGCCCAGGGCATCTCACGCTCGACCCTCATACTCTCACTCAAAGCCCCATTAGCGTCTGCTCACTGAGCCAACACAACAGGATCTGTAGTGTATGACCCATTTAGCGTGTAAGCTGGAGATGTTAGAGGCTTTACTGTGGTAATCATAAGAAGGGAGCACGAATCTTCCATTTGATGTGGACTATCCATTAGCTCAGTGGAACAAAAACAAGGAGGATTGGACAATATGTGTATGTGTGAGATTGGGCATTCTGTCACAAAACAGCATCTGAAGTGGATTATCCTCACAGTGAGTTCATCGGGGACGGCCGTAAGCCCACAGCTCTTCCAACAACACTAATTTCACTCGATGCGTCCGTAAACTCACCATCATCTGTGTGGGGAGAAACAAGTTACAAGTAACTTAAGTTACATAATTACATGACTTGTAACATGTTGCTTGTTAAATTTACTTGATAATATATTTCAGTAATTTTTTCCAAACAAGTAATGTGTTAGCTAATCACAATAAATTTTTCCAAGAAAAAAATAAAGTTACATGTTGATACATTTACACCATTTTATCCTGGTTACTTTTTAACACTTTCAAATAAGTAATGTTACATAAGCAGGTAAGTTTTTTCAAGCAAGGAAAAAAAGCCTTTTTTTGTGTCATGCCATGAATTTTATCTTGACATGTCATTTTCTTTCTTCATTTCATCTTTACATTTATGTATGCAATGTTGGTGTTGGTGGGATAAACACTTGTCCACAGCAAAATTAAAATTAAAATTAAAATTAAAATTAAAATCAATCAATCAATCAATCAATCAAACAATCAAACAATCAAACAATCAATCAATAAATCATACAAGCCAAACACACCAATTCTATTATGGAGTACAGTCAGCAATTAGTAGAAAAAATGTATGCAGAAGTATCATAATGTTATTTTCAATTACTACTGTAATTGCTTTTCAGAATGAGTAATGCAATATTGTAACGTTACTTTTAAAAGTAACCTTCCCGAATGCCGCCCATCAATATGCACAACCTCTATGAATTTGTATTACTTGCAAATTGATTCCCAAAGAGATGTCTGAATCGTTTTTTGTCTTGTTCTCATGTTAGGCGGATAACCCAATCATGCCTGGCACATGATGGCCTACTGTACAGTTAGTTCCTCTGCTGATACGACTTGTGTATAGCCTAGCAAATTTGATTAAAGATATTAGATAACATCTTATCTAGCAGGTCATACCTCCTGTATTTCCAGAAAAGCTTCACAACAGTCTCCAGCTACACAAAAGGTCAGAGTTTTAGAATAAAATCCTCTTATTCTCACCAAGTCTGCATTTTAATATATTTTAAAATATAATTTACTCTTGTGCTGGCAAAGCTGAATTTTCAGCATTATTACTCTTGAGTGTCATATGATCCTTCACAAATCATTCTAATATGCTGATTTGCTGCTTGTTGAAACAGTGTTTGCCGCTTAATATTTTTGTGAAGTTAAATTGTAATAAAATATTCCACAATGTTACTGTTTTACTGTATTTTTAATCAAATAAAAGCCAAAACATTAAAAAATATTGCAGACTTCAAACCTTTTGAATGTGTATACAAAAATATTATGCAATATGGATAATGGATATAAAAGCGATGTGTTTGGATGTCATTCTTGACAAGATTCATGACATTCATTTACCAGGGCTGCATTTCCCAAAAGCATCGTAAGTACATCGTAGACCCATTGAAACCAATGGAGCTACGATCACCTTAGGCTTATGATGCATTTGGGAAATGCAGCCCAGATAGATAGATAGATAGATAAATGATAGATAGATAGATAGATAGATAGATTCATTAATGATTGTTTGCATTCTAGGAGTTTCTCATATATGTGAATGTATGTGGGTGCATGTGCATGTGTGTGTGTGTATGCTCTGCTGCCTTCTGTCACTTATCAGTCTGACTGTGATTACTCATCAGCCAGAGCATGGCGCCTCCTCTTATCTGGACACATCACACTGTCTTACCTCATTGTCTCTGAGGTGGCTGAGATTGAGGGCCTCTGTTTCTTTCATTTCTCTCCTGTCTCATCCCTAACTATCAATTTTATTTAATTAATTAATTTATTTTTTGCTTTTATCCTAACAGTTATTTCTGATGTTTCTTTTTCTTCTCCCCTCTTAATTTTTTTTCTTTCCCAAATATTTTTTTTTTTCTCTCAGACTTCCTGTTTGGGGTAAAGCGTGGACTAGAGCTCTATGCTTCACACTGGATGAAACAAACAGTCGTGTGATGGCAGATGCGCCTCTGATTTCATTGTCTCCAGTCAAAGGCACATTGTCTGAGTGTGATTTGGTTTGGTTTCAATCTATAGAGGCGCCACATGACATTATCTCCTGTGGAAAGAGCACAACTAACAGGCTGTGCATATGTTCTGAGCACCTCACCTCAGTCTGATAGGTTAAGAGAGGATAGAGCTGTCATGGTGGCCTGTGCCTCATTGTAATTGAGTGTAGGCGTGTGTGTTTGTGTCTGTGTAGTAAATAGACTGGTTTTAATCTGAGTGAAGTTGGAGTATCTCAGTTTCCCTCGATCAATGAAGCTCTCAGACAGACATTTCCACAGAGGCCACAAAAAAGCACAAGCAAAGAAACAAAAGCTATAGACACTGACACACAGTAATGATCTAATTAATGACCTGATTGTCTTAATATAGTAATACATACACTTTCTGTATGTTTAACTGAGCAATAAAAATGAACACATTCTAAATGCAAACAAACAAACAAACAAACAAACAAACAAACAAAAAAGAAATAAATAATAATAAAAAAAAGCGTTTTGAGAAGTTATGACATGTCAGCCAAAATTTCTTGTTGGACTGTTAGGCAATATTCATTCATGCATTCATTCATTCATTCATTCATTCCACAAAACAAAAGTGTAGTAATACATTTATGTGGCAACAAGCACCGACATTTAAATATGACAACCTCTGACCTTTTTTTTTTTTGGAAAATCCTAAAAGAAAAGAAAGAAAGAAAGATATCTTTGCCATCTGCTTCATTTAGTAGCATTTTTTTTCATGAGAAAAGTATTAAAGTTAAGTTTCTGTGCATTACTGTCCTGTTACATGTTATACAGTATGTGAATTCCATTTCTAGCACTTATGTTGGCTTACTTTACGTATACATGCATATTACATCTTTTTGTATACTATATTCAACTGTACAATGTTCAGAACAATGACACAAACTCGCTTAATATGAATATTATCTGCTGAACATACAGTATGAAAACACTTTTGTACTTACTTCTGTATGTGCCATCAAAAACAACCAAAAAAAAAAAAAAAAAACACAAATCAATCACATGATAACATCCAAAGCATTTTAAATATTGTGAAACAAGATTAAAATCTTACCAAATTTTTGATACTGCAAGTGACAAAAGTGTTTTGCAGTGAATATATGGGAATATATATGTGTTGAGATGTTATTATATTTTTTATAATTATATTTATTATATTATTATTATATATAATAAATTATATATTATAATATTTATTATATATTAATATATTCAGTATTATAAAGAAAAGTAAATGGTATTACTATATTATTATAATATAGTTATATTAACTAAAATAAAAATAATGAATTATTATTATTATTATGCAAAATATACTTTCAAGCTTACATGGACAGATGGCAAATGGTTAATTTTGGATAATGGGGTATTTTATTAATTCATTTATTTATTTATTCTCTTTTTGCCCCCCTCTCTCTCTCTTGCACTTTTTCTTTCTCATTAACTATTACCATATAATTACCCAGAAGATACTGACCAAGAGGTGAGTGCTGAGCAAAGAATATGGAGGTGGCTCTTTACAGGTACAAAGCCCCCTCTCTCTCAGAGGTGAAAAGGTGTCCCTCCAGCTGCCTTTCTGTGTGCTTGTGTCTGATAGCAGCGCCCGAAGCCTTCCCCTTCCTCTGTGGGTTGAGGGTGGCTGCTCTGGTAATGGATATGGTTGGAGGAGGCCTGTTATTAGCCAGCCTGGCTTCATTAAAATGGCTTATTGTTTGATACAGTGCTCATATTCAGCCCTACAGAGGCCCTTTCACAAGAGGTACTTTTATTTATCAGCACTGATAGGAGACTAATCCTGTGACCTTTGCACCTGAGAGAAACCCTGCCGCCCACTCTGTAATTTTCTTCCTAAGATTTTAGTTTTCAGCTTTTCCATGGATCCAGAGGTGTGATGCAGGTGCTTCCAGACCTTGCATGTCGACTCCTTTTCCTCTCGTCTCAGGAGAAGCTTCACAATCTCACAGAGGAAGAGCAGGAACTGTTTCCTGAGGGCTTTGGCTCTTCATTTGGCTCACATTCGGTATGTCCTGGGCAGCCCGCGAGATTCATAATCCCGTTTTGCTCTTTCTGCTTTCAAAGGACCTCTGGGAGCAGAACGGCAAATTGTTTCAACACATGGAATGATTCATGGATTCACGGCATGCATGAAATGGTCTTAAAATAGCGTCAGATGATGAAACAGGATGTGAAGGGACTTAAAGTGATTCCATATAGCTACAGTTGCATATGGCATAGTGGGGTCTATTGTCACGAATATCATAAAAAAATGTTGTCTAGGGGTTGAAAGAATCTGTGTATAGAGGAAAAAACATAAACATTACGTTATGAAAATTAACCATGGTTTTATTGTAGTAAAAGTGTAGTAACCACGTTTTTTTTGGTGCATTGATTACCATCTGTATAACCACAGTTTTACTACAAATACCATGGTTAAACTATGGATAGCGTAGCAAGACCATGGTTAATTTGTGGCTACCATGGTTTAACTATAGTAACCATGGGGGGGGGAGTTATTTGCAGTAATAACCAAGGTTCATTTTCATAAGGGAGCTGCTAATGAGCTGTGCTATCACTTTTCTAAGGGATCTGACTTCAGTGTTGCCAAATCCGTGGTTTTCCCGTGGAATTGGGCTACTTTAACACTTGTTTTTCATGTCTGCGGGTTGAAGCGACCTCAATAATGTGATATTTAGCTGAATTTTAAGATCAGACATGTGAATTTTACCGGGGGAACCCCGCCCAAAAACATGTATTTTATCCCCCGGAACTTGATTTTTATCGAGGGCCCCCCTCGAAACGCGATTGGGCTAGTTTTGAGTAGCAATTGGGCGGGTTTTGTTGTGAAAACCTGGCAACCCTGTCTGACTTACAATTTTCATGTGGTAGATAAAACAAGTGAAAATTCCATTGTAGACACAACATATCATACTGATCAAAGAGCCTCTTCTGTCTTAGTAGGCCACCTAGCAACCTCCTATTACTCCTTAACAACCACATAGCAACACCCTGCTAACCACTCACAGCAGCCTAGAATCGTTTTTGCATTGAATTTTTTAAATTTAATTTTTAATTTTAATTTAAAAACAAGCTTGCAAACATACTAAGACATGCTAGAAGTTCGCTAAGTACAGAAGTCCGCTAAGTGCCAGAACTTAACAGTATACAACAACATGTTAACAATGTGCAAAAACTATGCAATATTCTAAAACATTAGCTATAGAATGGCGCTAACAACATGCTATATAACACCATGCTAATAACATGCAACTAATTTCCGTAGAACATTTTAAAACATTTCTTCTATGGTATATAATAATATTTTTTGGAGATAGTTGGATAGAAGTAGAATTTAACTTGCAAAAAAAAGTAATTTCATGTTTATATGTACCATTCTTTTAAAAAGTTTAGTACTAAATGTAGTAATTTTTATGGTGATGCCATCATTATATTATGATACTTGATAAATGCAGGTTTTTCTGTGTTAGTGTTTAAGGAACTGTTGTTTCGTGACAGAATGAGAAAGAACGTAGGATGAGCCATGCTTGTCATAACACTGCCATGTGGAATCTGTTTGATAGCATCTGTCCCTTTCTCTTCCTCTCTCTCCTTCTCTACCCTAATTGAGACATTTTATGGGCCAGCAATAATGACCATGTAACAAGATTTTTATGGGCATGTTCACTGTTTAAAAAGGTACATGACTGCCGTGTGTTGTGCAACTGAATTCTCCATTTCACCTTCTGGCATGATTTTATTACAGATTTCATTTTTACACTTGCGCAATTGGAAAAACAAGAAAAAGATACTTGACACACAATGCAACGATTGTGTTTACATGCATGCATTTAATATAAAGATATAAAATAAAACCCAAACATTATTACCTAAGCCATGCAATAAGTATCTTATTAGGTAAAGATTGTATGGAGAAAGGCAGTGTTGTATTTTTTGTTTTTACAAAATACTTGCTTTTGGCTTAAAGCTCATTCAGCAAACACACAATGGATCCTTTTAGAAAACCAACTTTTATTTACAGCCAGATATGATAACTTAAAATGGGCCTTAAACTATTCATCTTAATGTAACAGAAATTATGGCCTGCCAGAAATAATTTCTTCTAAGAGACCAATGTTTGAGAAATACTGTTATAACTTTCAACTGGTAGGGAGCTATTAAGGAGTATCACATTATTTAACGACATACCATTAGTATTATGTATCCAAGTATACAACCGTGTGTTGAATCAACCTTAACTCCTACCAGATACAAGCCATCCATGCTCCCTCTCCCTCCAGGCCAGTATCATTCTTGCATGTTTTCGGGGCGACAGGTCGTTTCCTGTGAGCGTTTATTTGTGCAGATGGGTCGGCGGTAAGGGAAGATGATATCTAATCACCTGTTCCTGTGAGGCACAGAGCAGGTCTTTGTGTATTCATTCTGAGTTGCCTGACCATTCTCATAAGGAACCACAAGCAGGTGACAATAAGGAGGAGAGGGCTCTGCAATTGTTTAGGGCACAGAATATAAAGTGGGCAGTTCACATGACATGTCATACCAGTGTCCTTCAGAGGATGTTCTTCTAAAACTATTTTAAACTGTTTTCTGATCATTTTATAATTGTTATTTGTGCAGTTCTTACGACCTATGCTCATTGAGAGACAGAATAATTATACAATAGTATTTATAAAATAGTACTATTATAAAATAGTCCTGCAATAATTAAAAAAAGAAAAAAATATTGCTGTTTAAAAGGTTTTGAAAATAATAATAATAATAATTAATTGAATTGAATTCATTATTAATTGAAATTAAATGAAAATGTATTATAGTTTAAATTTATATTAATAGCAATTAGCTGAACATTACATTGCTTTTTTGACCTACGTAAGTGGGACTTTTTTGCAACTTTATATACAATTTCATAAATAATTCTATTGTTTTTGAAATATTGTTAAAGTGTACGGCAAAATGTACTTACCAGAATTTATTATAAATTAATATCTGTAATTTACACTGTCACGTCTGTTGAAACGTGTTTGTCATGTATTTAAATACATTTGTAATTACATGGTTGTAATTTTAACATTTTAAAATTTTTTAGTACATTTAAAATATATGAACTAAATGTAATTATACATTCAATTATTCAACTGTAATGAATCACATTACAGTTAAAATGTTTAATTTAAGTGTAATTTTTTAAGTACTTTATGTGCTTTAGTATGTATTTAGAGCATGAAAAAAATTTAAATAATAAAAATGATTTACAATGTACTTAAATGTTAAATGTTTCATTTAAAACGATTAAAAAGTGCACTTTTTAAAATTGTCCTTAAGTGTTTTAAGAAACATTGTCATGAAAAGTGTCCACTCTTTAAGTACACTTAATTGGTCTTTCATTTTGTCATTATTTTATCTGCAAATACAGTTTTTTTTTTCAAATATACTTTTAGGATTTAAAGTAGATTACAAGTTCACTTTCAGTAATATTAGGCACACTTCTTCCTCACAATGGTGCACAATGATAAAATCCACGACAGCCATGATGCAATAGTACCGTTAGTAATATAGCCGTGTAGCGCAGGGATTTTCAAAAACTATATTTTCAAATGGAAAGATGGCAGTTAATGATGTTTAATAAAACACCCCTTAGCCACAACTACATTCACAAAATAGTGAAAGAAAGATCAAGACTTGACGAACAAAGGGGAAAGCTTTAATGATTTGTCCGCCCTCAGCTCTGTGATCTCCACTGTTTACAAAAGGCAGTGGCATTTTGAGTGGGCTGCGCTTGTGTCAAATTGCCAAGACAAAATAAAAAGTCAGGCGAGCATGTGTTTCTGATAAAGCATGTACAGTACACGTCAAGGTAGAGGCCAGCTCTTTTACATGCCTCAGCCATGTAACCTGTAGTCATGCTTTTGTTTTGTAGCCCTGTGGACAGGGAGGGAATTAAAAGGGAGAGGGATGGCGTCGAAAATGACTCTGTCAGTTCTGTTGTGCCGTTCTGAAAGCAGAAATATGGTTTCGTTTTCCACAACTATTGGACAGGCACGTCCTCCATATGTCCACATTAGATTCAGTCTATCAAAGTCTAGAAAACATACTCCTCAGAGTGAAGACACAAAGGGAGATTTGTAGGGCTTTGTTGCTCTTGATTCGGCTGAGAGGAGATTTCTGAGGTCAAACTGTCTTAATGTGTTTACATTTTGGCACTGAATGCAGATATGGCACGTCTTACATGTCTTGTAGCCCATGTCCACTCCACCCATGACTTAATTGGACACACACACAAAACAACACTTAAAATGGACCATCTCCCACAGGACATTCTAACAGCCAAATACTCTGCATGAATCTGCTCAGACAGTCAAATCAGCCAGACAAAATCTACTAAATAAGCGATAGACATGTACTGTACGTGCCAGAGCCCCCCCCCCACAAAAACTTCTCGCTGTCAATGAATGGCCCAATTTCATCTGTGGGTACACTGGACTGTTTGTTTTTTAAAAAAGATGAAGAAAGTCTTAAAGAAAAGTACAGTTGAGATTTATGCAGATTTTGTATAGATTAAAAACATAATAATAATTGTGGCACAATGTTCAGAATCAATTCAATTGCACAAATGTACAGTGAAGATATTTTTTCCTTATTAAAAAAAATGTTTAGGACTTTTAAAAAAAGTAAACACAAGAGCAGTCATATCACAATATGCGAATATGTAATAAATAAATTACTGCTGACTGTGATTAGAAAATTTAACTGAACATCAGCATTGGTAACTAGTAAAAACATTAATTTTGCATGATGCTTCCTCAACTCCACTGTCAGTATCAGTCCGAAATTAATGCCATATTAGTCAGTGCAATGTTTGGAGGAATAAAAAAAAAAAAATCATGGCATTATGAAATGATAATAAGAAACCAACAAACGTTAACAGATTAATGTCATGTCTTTTGTTCTGCAGAAATTGACATTTATTCAGCTTATGTTGCGTTATCTCTTATTTAGATGTCACATTATTTCTATCTTCCCTCTTTTCCTCTGTCTGTCTCTCAAGTTTGTTTCCTCCTCTAAAGATTTCTGAAACATTGTTCATGAGCTAAAAAGAATTGAGAGGATTATGTCGGCCTCTTAAAGCAATGTTTATATAGTCCTGGGCTGTAAGACTGCAGAGCGCTTAGGAGCTGTTCTGAGACTGGAGCCAGAGCAGTGAGATCAGGATGCTGTCTGCCACTTACTGAGACTAAATGATTTCCTCCAAGCTGATGATTTCTACTGGGAAATCCTACCTGGCTCACAAAATTGCTTCCGGAAAAAATGTTTATCTAAGTTTTTTTTTTTTTTTGGTAGTTATGAATGATTATTTTCAGAAATTGAATACATTTTTACACAAAGTTCCATTTTGTTAAAGAAAAATAATTTAGGAAAGACAGACAGACAGATAGATAGATAGATAGATAGATAGATAGATATACATATAATGTATACATCAGATTAAATAAAAGTTTTGGACTAAAATAATTTAGGGGTTACCACGTGGAGCACATTTTGTAGTTTAACATTCAGTGAAAAATATTGTTTTTGTAAATATTCTTATTCAGTGACAAAACAGCCATGAGATATTTGTATGCCTAAATGACAGTTTGGTAATGTTTTATAATGAAAAAGTTAAAGTGACATTTTTCAGACAAATATTAGTGCTGATACCTGACCTTAGACAGTGAACCGAAAACTCCCATAATTTTTTTCATCAGGCTTTTTCAGGGGTGTTTTTTTATTCATTGGTAACTATATGTGAGTGACAAAAATTTGTGAGGGTGGACAGAGGGGAGGATGATAGATAGATGTGTGTGTTTGTGTGTGTTTGTAGCTGTGCGTACTACACAGCTGGGTCTGAGTAATTCCTGGCAATGAGTTACTATTCTCAAATGATTACACCTTTTCCACACTGAAATGAATTCATCACTTGCATTGTCACCTCATGTTTCTTCCTTTGAGATGTTCCCTTAGTCAACTTATAGCCATTTGTTAGCACATGCCTGACTGAGTCCATGAAATTAGGAAAAGCTCCATTTTACATGTGGCCTGTTGTACACTGATTTGAGACTTAAAATTCTTTTACCATTGCTTGAGTATGTAATAATAATAAACCAAATCAAAACTCATGATTTATTTTTATTGTTGTGAGTAGGAAAATGCAGTTACAACACCATCTTTTATCATTGTCATGACAGTATTTTTTCCCCTGATGGCTACTGCACAAACTAACAATGTTCCTCTGAGTTGTTATCATTATAGTTATGGTGTGGACTTCCCTATTCTCATAGAATTATATAGTTACTTGATATAAAGGGTCTTAAAAGCTGAGCTTCGAATACAGGTTTACAAGGTACCCAATTTCACTGCACAGGGGAGAAAGTAACCAGTTGAGTTTTTCACACACCACTTTCTCATCTGTTGTAAATAATGGCATCTGGAGACACGCAGGCATGAGGTTAATGAAAAACAATGAGAAGAGGCTTCCCGGGGGAGCAGAAGATTTCAGGGATGTTTTGGAATAACTCCATATTGTTTTCTTTGAACATCTTATTTACACATCGAATGTGAAGTCACAGACATAAGCAATTTGTTCTCACTCTTTGGTCAGTTTCCCCTCCCACCTATTTTTCTTCTTCATGGTTGAACATCTGTATGGAATCATGCTCCTACCATGAACTTGTGAGTGTGATCTTGTGTCTGTAAACCTGCAGAATTGACTATTTTTGTTGCTGTTTGGCACTAAATAGTGTAGTCAAAGCATAAACAGGAATGTTTCTTGACCTTTGGTTGATTTTGGTGTACTGGCAATTCTGAGAACAGTCTGAGACATTGTTGAGATCTTTTCTGAAATTATGTGTGAGATTGCTGACGTCTTTTTCAGGAGAAGATCTGAGAAGAAGGAGGCTCCTGTTACTCAGAAAACCTCCAATTTGCTGTTTAAAAGAAATTATATTGAGATATCAAAGAGATCTTATTTGGATGGTTTAGATCCTACCTGTCCGATTGCTACCGCTTTGTTTATTTAAATGGTTGCTTTGCAACAATTTGTATCGTAAAAAGCGCTATACAAATAAACTTGAATTTAATTGAATCTTATTTGATATGTTTTCTTTCCTAAGTTCTATTCTGCAGTGATTCATCTTTATTCCTTAACTCCTCCTCGACATCCTCTGCTCCTCTTCCCAGCCTTGTCTCGGTACATGGCTGCCCGTACATCTGGAACTGGGCATGTTCACAGTGCCTCCTCTCTGGTTTTGTGCTTTCGGTTGATTATATTACCCGTCCTGAGTTCTTTCTCCCGTCTGAGGGGAAGGAAAACAGAAGTATGAGCGCCAGGGTCAAGTGGTGATTGCTGATGTTGTCTCCTCTAAACATATGTTTAGTCCTCGCTGAGAGTATGCAGTTCCCCCAGAGTTTGGTAACCATTAAGGGACTTCCTAAGTCAGTTCCGGAGCCAGGTCTCTGAGGACGAGAGGAGGGGGTTAGGGTGGGGTTTTAATGGGGGAATGGGGCAAAAGGTGGTTGGGTCAGTTTGGATATGGTTAGGGGTTGCATTGGTCTGCAACAATCTGGAAGAGTTGAACCTTCGAATAAAAAACAAAAAAAACAAAACTGTTATTATTGCTTGTCACTCAATTCACATTTGCACATCTGCAATTAGTAAGTGTAAAAATTTTTTTAAAGTTCATTACATTAGACATTACATCAATGTCCTGTTCGATGCACCATATTCACTTAGAATGCCAATGTTCTCCAGAGCAGCAGGGGGTGCTGCACCCATCTATTAGACACATGTCCCACCTTGTTGCACAGCCTGCATGCCATTTTTAATCACAAAATAAAATGTAACCAGATACACTCTTTTTCGAAAATTTTGCTACATATATTTAGGATGTCTATGCGGGTTTTGAACTTGAGTTGTCTTCTGCAACATTTTTTGAAGAAAGCATTTAAAAAACGCGTCAAATAGAATCATACCACTGAACTGACCCATGTCATATTTTTCCAAACACATTGCAATCACCTCCAGATTTTTTGGCTCCTCCACCTTTGAAATCCCAGTTTAAACCCTGGATATGGTGGACTGGTGAGCAGAGATAATTGCTTAGTGCTAAACTTCACATAGTTGAGTCAAGGCTGTCACCTTGGCCCTGGGCAATCTCACACAAGTGGGGCTCAGACAGGAAGTACATTTTGATAGAGGTTCTGCCCGATGGAGGGCGAGTTGTGAACTTCACATGCAGCGCAAAGGGCCAAGGGGCCTGGCGCTCAGCCCTCAGGGCAGACGAGTCTAAGAGGAAATGAAAGTATCATTTAGCGCGGGAAAGGCGAAGCTGGGGGAGGAGGCAAAAGAGGGGCCATGCCACAGACACCCATCCTAGCCATGAAAAAAGACAAATAAACAGCAAGAAAATCATAAAATCAACGCCTGAGGCTGCACAGACTCCTGCGCCAGCTCCGTTTCACATTGCATTATTGTGAATCCGAGAGCAATCTCAAAGGGGCTTTCAGTAAACAAATTGGAGCCAGCCCATCTTAGTCTTGCTCTTGTTTGGAGTAAAAGGTTGCAGCCTTGAATCTCCAGAGCCTTATCCGTAAAGGGCTGTAAAAGAGTGAACTGCTGGTCAGGGTATCTGGCATAGTGTTATGTGAAATAAATCATACATCAGACATCATCAATAAATGATCATTTTTTCATAAAGTTAATCAAACCAGCAGCCCAATTCTTCCAAAATGATTCCAATGCTTGAACCAAAATGCTTGTTGGGAGATTTTTTACAGGGTTAAGCATTAATGAAAGTTCTAAAAAACTCAAAACTGTAACATTTGTATGTCATTTTTTTGAGAATGACCCTAGTAGCTCCTAGTTCAAGAAAACAATCACCTTCCCAGAAGAATATCAAGTCAGCCATGAGGTCAGCCGTGTGTTGACCTGTGTCTCCTGTACATAAGTATTCTTATAATAATGTTAATTGATTATTTGAATGATTTGCAGAAAGGGTAGAACCAGTTCAATAAAAACTGAGAAACAGGAGCCATATGAATTTTGAAAGACATGAAGTTGAGTAAATGATGACAGAATGTCAATTTTTGTGTAAACTATCCCTTCAGTCTCCATTTGCTCTTTATTTCTATGAAAATGAATTGAGATATTAAAAAGGTCTCATTTGTGATTTTCCTTTTATATGGCTAATGCACACATACCACTTTCAGTAGCAGCTGTGCAGATTACAACTGGCACTGCCTGGACCAGCTGTCCTATTTCAGTAAGTACAGGAGTGTCCAATCCTGCTTCTGGAGGGCCATCTTCCAGCAAAATTTAACTCTATAGCCCTAATTAAACACAAATTAACCAACCCTAGCAAAGTATTCAAGGATCACCCGTGATTTTGCCAAGTAAGACATGTTCCTGGATCAACATCCTTTTTTGATCCTGGATCAACATTATTGTCCAAAAATATAGACCTAACCCTATCCCTACCCCTAAACCTAACCCTAACCCTACCCATAATTTATCCCTAAAATCATAGGGAAATGATGGTTGAATAACAAGGGTGTAGAAGCACCTAACTCTGGTTGTAAGGCTAAAATTGACATATCCTGTAAACTTATGCCTCAATTCTGGTTGCTTTTCTTGAATGTTGTTGCCGGATCAACATGGATGTTGATCCAGGAACATATTGCACTTGGTGAAATCATGTTCACCGTTGTGTTGGAGCTAAACTCGGTAGGACGTTGGCCCTCCAGGACCAGGACTGGACACCCCTGATCTTAATAGTCCTTATTTTGATTCTAGAACAGGGGTGTCCACCTACCTGGAAGATTCTAGTAAACATCTGTCTAAGCACACTTAGATGCCCTGTACATTAGACTACATTTAAAATCTCTGATCTGTCTCATAGTAATAACTTATTACACTCAAAAGCTGTAGGCAATTTCACTTATAGCACAGACTGCAGATGCCCCGACACAAGCAAGCCAGAAACTCATCTTGTGGCGTAACTGTACGCAAGCTGAGGTGACAGAGGAAGCTGCTGGGTGCATGCCATCAGCCATCCCTAAGGAACTATGCGGAGGGCATATGGTGACGCAGATGCAGCCCACCTGATGTACCTCATTCTGTCCGCCACACGTGCAAAGTGCAGAGGTGTGGGCCAACGTCGCATGTGCCGGTACTCTTCACTGATGATTTAGAACTGAACTGTGAATGTTAACTCATATGTTAACATGAATGTTTACACAAGTCCACATGTCAAAGCCACTGTTTTGGGCAATTATCAAAAATACAAAACATTGTTTTGGATGTTGCATTTAAAATCCATTTTGCCCAACAAATTTGTGGGAGTATGCCACCTCTTACGGACAGAAGATGCCCAAAACATTTAGAAGAAGTTACCCTTTACTTTTAGACTGCTTAAAAGCAAAGTAAATAGATGAATTCAACTAAAACAAGAGGACCTAGTATCCGTGCAATCAAATGCAATCATAAATGTTTTGTTATTGAAAGCTGTCAGGCCATGTAATGTGTTAGCAGATCACCAACGAATGTGGAATAAATGCGAGCCATGCGGATGAGTTGATTCTGAATTGTGCATAGCATTTGGCTGAGCAGGCTGTCACCTGATTTTACAGCCCTGGTTGGGGATGCGCATGGGTTACCAGATGTCCCATGTCTCTCTCAGATGTCACTCTGAGCCTGATGTGTCGTTTTCTCTCCACATTACAGTCATGCACGCACGCACGACAGAAGGCCCTGTCTAAATATTTATCTCGCTCCAGAGGTGATGTGGAATCAACACTTAATATGTGAGCATCGCAATAACAAAACGAGCAGACTAGTTTAAACTAAAACTAAACGTTCAAGTAGGGGCTCCTCTCAAGAAAACAATGTACTGTAAATGAACAGTGGATAATAGACTAAGTCCTGAAACACACTCTTCACAAGTTAAGTGAACACAGACATATTAATCTATGGTTGTTTTCATGAAGTCAGAGCACAATGCTTAATGTGATTTTTCTGTATGCATCGCATTGTCAGTGTTGCCATAAGGGGCACTACAGTCGCAAACAGCATAGAAGAGTCTTTTTCTACAAGCAGTTTTTTTTTCTTGCAGGTCAAACTAATTTCCAAGAACAGTTTGAAGAGATTCTTTTTAACTATCTCCTGCATAATATCATAAAGAGTTTATGACAGACATTTAAAGATAACGTTACCATTGCTATACAGAAGTTTATTACAGCCAGAATAAAACAACAATGCACATTACAGTATATACATATAGGCATAGTTCACCCAAAATTTTTTGTTATCATTTACTTTCTTATGCTGAACACATAAAAATATTTTTTTGAAGAATGTTGGTAACCAAAATGTTGATGGTAGCCACTGACTTCCATAGTATGTAAAAAAAAAAAAAAAATACTACAGAATTCTATAGATGTCAGTGGCTACCGTTATTGACTTCTGAAGTATTTGTCTTTCCATAATATGTTATTCAATGGCTACCATTTAACCTCAGAATGATCTCAAATTAAAAAGAGGCACTAAAGTCTGATTTTGTGGTGGCTGTGCTTTAAAAATAAATTATTATTATAATCTTAATTCAAATGATGAAGGATTCTGAAAGTCTGACAGTAATCAGTGTTGAGTACTACTGTAAGCTTAACCATGCCTCCTTTAAATGTTTGAAAATTATTAACAATTGAAAATATTAGAAATTTGTTAGAAATTTAGAAAAGTAACCAAAAAGTAATCGAATGTAATCAGTTACATTAATTTAATAAAGTAATTGAAATAGTTACACTACTTTTACATTTTAAATAGGGTAACTTGTAATCTGTAACCTACTACATTTCCAAAGTAACCTTCCCAACTCTGCTATTAAGTATGTACAGCAATTTTGCACTATTTTTACTCAATATGGTATCTTTCTTCACTCATGGCATGGGATGCTAAAAACAGCTTATATGTTAGCTTTTAACACAGATGGTAATAGCACAAATGGCACACAAGAACATGTCCTGCCCTAAAGACCAGTACTACTGCCATCATTATTTTTATGACAAATTCATTTTTACGGCCTACTTTTCACATGATGAACTGTTGGCATCTTGGTGTCAGGTTAAGTCCCCTGTTGGTCCCGGGCAGTTGATTAGAAGGTGTTGCGACCACACAGGAAACTGATTTATGGTTCCTCCTACCCTTGTATAGTTGAATGGCACTGTGGGGGTGAAGTGGATCTGGGTCGGGGGTGGAACTGACATACAGTAAACACTGTATTCAGGGCTGTATGATTTGAGATGAAAGGCCCAATCACTACTGAGACCCAATGCAGATGGATGTTTAGATAAAACAGGGCGAGAGGGTGCACTGTTTTCAGACTATGGGAGCACAGGAAGTCGTGGTCTGAGATTTTGCACTGGTCCTTTGGGTACGGTACAACAGTGGCCAGGGGAAACAAACTCCCTGCCCAAGCAAAGGAAATTCTCATGCCATTGGAAGGATGGGCTGGCCCCCATCAGGGACTTCCAATCTCTGAGTCATTAATGCGTCTCACACAGGAATATGCATCAAGGCTGCCCACGCTGTCTCTGCTTTGACCTCAGCACACATGAATCTTCCCAGTCGCACATATTTGTTAGTGTTACTCTACACAAACAGATCGTAAATACCCACTTCCACACCCACACATCCGATCGCACCACAAACATCTTGTACTATCACATCCTGGTCTGTTTGACATTTTGATGTTGTTAACCCTTGATAATCTCATAAATGACCTCTTCCTGTGTCATTGCTCACTGAGAGTCATTCAGTGCTATACACAGTGTGCGCAGCACAGTTAAACTCATTTCACACACTCTGCTGTGACTAATTCCTTACACACTTCACCTATGACTTTTCTCACAGTGCACATCCTGCTTCTGCCATAGACTAAAAATAGAGGACGGCGACTGGGTAGTGGAAAGTAAAAATTACATTCATTTTCTCCAAAGAAAAGGTGATTTTTAATAATATTGTATAAACCTTTCAAGACAGAAGCACCAATCAGAGAAGTCGCATTTACCATAGTAACCCAACAACCCTCTTAAGAGACCTCTACAATCCCCCTACAATCTTAAAATACTTATGTATTTGTACATAGTTTAATATGTTGCAATAAACGTCAAATGTATAGTATTTTATAGCTTTACAGTCTTTATCAGTACTGTACATTATCTCTTATTCATTGTAATTTTTACAGGTTTAATACAATGTAAAGTAATAATCACCCCAAAATTTAAATTGTGTTATCATGTACTCACCTCCATGTTATTCCAAACCCCAATTACTTTCTTTTCTCAGTGGAACACAGAAAGAATATCCCAGCTGCTCTTTTCTATATAACCAAAGGAAAAGTATGAAATTTAAGCTAAGAAAATCCTGCCATCCAACCACAGCTCTGAAATCTGTATATGGAAATTGTGGTGCCACACACATTTGAAGAACCAATGGAATTTACTGTCATTAAGTCAAACTTGTCATGACGCACTAGAAACACTACAAACTCATCACAAAGAAAAAAAAAGTTGTGGATCATCCAACAGCAACAACCTAAAGTTAACTTACTTTTTCCACAGCTCTATGTGATTGTTTAAAGGGATGTGTTCAATAAAGACATGAAATATCATAATTGTTTGTGTATTGTGTCTTTCTATACTTATAGGCCTACTTGATGAAGATCATATGACATTTTATGACCGATTCATGCAGAAAACCAACCAATACAAATACTTTTTCCTCGACATTGTATATGTACTCATTGTTTTTTCTTTTACAGAATACTGAGAGAGATTTCTGAGACAAAGTTGTTTCCTCCATGAGCCTCCATGAGTCTTAACTGAGATCTCTATTATATCTCCTGTACTATAAAAGAGCAATCTCTCACCAATAATTTTTTTTTCTCTGGTTGTTTGTGTGTGTGTGTGAATGAAGCAGAAATAGTGTCAGAAGCAGCAGCAGTCAGACTGCATCACACTCAGTTGAAGCACAAGAGCTGCTGAGAGGAGCTCTTGTGCTTCAAAGTCACATTAGGTAAATGTCACTTCACCAGTGCAACCCTGCCATAGGGAGACAGTGTGCACTTGAGTGTGTATGTCCATGTGCATGCTTGTGTGAGTTGTGACTCTTTGTACATTTGCGTAGTGTGCAGCTCCAGCAGTTCTGCATGAGATGACTTACTGCATCAATCTTAAAACATTTAAAAAGACTGTGGCTAATTACTCGACTTCAAAAGACTGCAGAGACTAATTTATTATTAAACTACCAGGACACAGTTTATGATACAGTTAATGATGATTAATTCGAGGAATTATGAATCGGAATGTTTTCAGTCATGTGATTTCCGTGAATGCAGATTATATTAATGGATCTTCACGCAGTGACTGTAGCTGTCACATGCTGCAGTGTTTGCCAGTGGCTCTCTGGTGAATGTGTCAGGTTAGGTGACACTCTCTTCTGTTAGTGTGCTGTATCAGCTGAGCTGATGCTTGAGAACAAGCTACTTTCACAGAATCAAACACCATAATGTTCTCTCTTTATCTTTGTTTGTTTGAAAGATTACTTTTTTTCCTCTGCAGTATAGAGTGCATATTTAAAAGAGTATAACTTTCGGTATAGTCTCCAACATTCAGTGATGTGTATTGATACATTAGAAATGCATAGTCATACATACAATAGCAACTTGAAAACCATTATAGAGGTATAAAGATTTCACAGGGCGGACCCCTGATAATGATTGTGTCAAGGTCAATATTCTCTTAAAATATAAGATAATGTGAACTTTTTATGAAAAGGAAAGGTTAGATCAGGTAGTAAAATGTCATACAATGCAACAAAATAAATGAATAATTCAAGATTTTTTTAGTTCCTTAAAATATATATGATTATTTTGTATTATTTATATAGTTTAAGATGAATGTTACAACTGTTTACTTGATGGATAGACCACATAACATTTTAATAGTCATTACATATTTTTTGTGCTTCTGGTTAAAAACAAGCTCATAATAAGGTCAAGGTCATGATGACATGACTGTATTCATTATATAATGTGCAATATCGAGTACACTAATATTCTAGGTTATACATTATTTTGATGGCCCCATTTACACATTTATTTGACCAGTGTTGGAGGAACACATTACTTTACATTAATTTACAAGGAAATATCAAATAAAAGGAGTTACTTTTAAAAAAAAGAAGCACCAGTTACATTGTTTTCTCATTTATTGACTGACAGCTCCCCTGTTCCCATGTTGAAAGAACTTGGGAGTAAGTACAGAGTCATTGTGTGCGCTGTGTATACGTGACAGTTACTGTAGTTCTAAACTAAATGTGAGCATGCATCTACTCATCTCACTTGCACAAAATTGTATCTACAAAAGCTGTCATCAGAGACTTACAGTTCTCCGTAAACTTAAGCAGTTGTCTGTTCAGCCTTGTCTCCTTATTACTGAGCCAAATCTTATGATGCCATTTGTTTTTTTCATATGCTTACAGCCGGTAATAAGAACAAACATTTAAAGATACCTTATTTGGCTAGTAGGATTATTGGTATTCCTACTCCTAAATTATCAGACTGTGTCACTTCAGCTACGATTCGGAAAGCACATATAATCCTAAATGATCCAGATCACGCACTCCATCGGTATTTCATTCCCATTCCATCTGGCCATAGGTATAGACTACTTATGTGTAGGAGGACTAACTATAGTAAGAGTTTTGTTCCTACAGCTATACATGCTTTAAACACTTAGGAAATCAACCATCATCTTACGCTCCTGCATTTTTTGTGATTTCTTTTTTGAATGGATTGTGACAAGTTTGTACAGTATGTAATGTGTAGTTGTCATTGTGTTATATGCACACCTTCTATGAAAATGAGAACAAATAAAATGATCTAAAATCATTTAAATCTAAAAAACAGATTCAGTGTCCCTCAAAATGAATAAAAAACAATTACATTTGCCTAACTTTTTTATATTTAAAACAAACAAGCAAGCCCAGGTTAACGTAAACTAATGCAAAAGTAATGTAACTAAGTAACACAATTAGCTACACTTTTTTAGAGAGTAATACAATATTGTAATACATAATAGTAACTTTCCACAATGGTGCTTTTGGCTATAAATAACTTAGCAAGTATGTCAACATATTCTACTAACCCTAACCTAACAGTCTCCTAAAACTCTACTAATAATGAGAGTTAGTTGACCTGTAGTTGCAAAGTTGCAGCAGAATGTCTAAATAGGGCCATCAAAATGAAGTGTAACAACATTCTATTATGAATATAGCTCATTCATTTCTTCTGTTTTATTAGTGTCATGATAAACTTGCATGCATACATGTGTTTGTTTGTCTTTGCATTTCTTATTGTGTGGTTGTAGCATCGAGGAGTGTCATAAAACCACTGTCTGCATGTACACAGAGTACTGTTAAACTGAGAACATAATCTTTGTCAGAATACCAGCCGATCCAAATAACGCACGTAAAAGATGAAAAGAAAACATCAAGCTGAGCGAATCACCTTAATCAAGCACAGGTCTCAGACACAGAGGCCATGCATGGGATGGTCATGTCACTTCACAGCAGACAAAAATAACTTTCTATCCTCATGTCTGGTCTATGATCGCCTTCTCATCTCATTTAATGAAGCATCTCAACTCTTGCACCGTGCGTTAACCTAAATTTGACATCTCTCCTAGACCCACAGCCTCTTCTGCGCTGTTTTCGTTACTGCGGATCTCTGATAGGATGTAGTGTGCAATTGGATACAGATGTTGCCATGGCGGCTCTCGCTAGACTGTTGTTTTAGCCTAGGCAAAGCACTTTCCTACATACCAGCCTGACCTCCCTTTGAAACGCTCCCAAAATTACATGCCTTTGTAGCGTTTTATGGGGTCTTCTGATGTGCAGTGACCAAGACAGAAAGGTGAAGTCATTTTTGGTGGGGGCTACACCAGGTGTAATTGCAGGTCTCGTCCTCCTCCTTTTTGTAATAATTGAACAGTTAATACAGCTAATGCACATATTATTAATGTTTATAGGTTGCTTATGCTGGGAAACTTCACATATCCTGTGTCTGAAAACATGTTTGTAATGCTTGCACTCAAGACCGAAGGAAAATACGAGAACAATAAGCTATTAGCTTTAGCTATAAGCTGGTACCAAAGCATGATATGCATTTAAATAATACTTGTGTACAGTTTTAGCATTAGCTTTTTAGCAGTGTTAAAACTGGTGATGCTACCAACTTATTTACATTTTTCAGTAACTTAACAGTATCTGAATCATTTTCAAAAGAATATAGATTTTCAAATAACAAAATATTATTTTGTATATCAAACACTACATTGTTTTGTTACACTGTATTGCGCAACCTTACAGTCGAGGGAATAATCAAACCAGTAAGCTCACAATATATCTGGAAAGCATTGTGTTTCATTTGCTGTGTCCATATCAGATAAACATCTTGTAAAGAACAGATTCATGCACATTGTAAATCACAAACGTTGCAAAAACATCTGATGAATGTCATTCTAACATAAGACAGAAATGTTTCAGAAATGTATTGCATATGAAGGCTGGAATACACTACACAATTTTTGCCCTGATTTTCTGCCGATCTTGAGTTGACAGATTTAATAGAAAATCGCATAGTGTATGATGACCACAGACTCTGATTTTTTTTTAGCTTCAGACTATGCTTCCATCCAGTCGGAGGATATCAAACATGTTTGAAATTTTGAGCCGATTTTAGAACTCATATTTTTTTCATTTGTCATGCGTCTCTTAGCAACAAGGCGCACGTTTCTGCATGAATTTGTTGTGATCAGAACAACTTTATAATCTAGTAGTGTATGATCCTCAGTCCATTAGTGTATGATGGCCAGCTTTTCCTTTGTGACTATTACTAAGAGTACGTATTTTAAGATCTGTTCAGTTTTTAAAAGTCGTCTATTGTATTCCAGCTTTAAGCAAACTAAAAATGACATCTTCCAGATTGAAATGCACACAGAGAATAGACACGTCTGGGTGACATGTGCTGTCTGGGAAAAACAATCTTCTAGAATGTCCTCTCACTTTTTCGAATAGTCCATAACATTGTAGAGAATAGGTTTGTTTTGCTTATTATGGTGGCTAGCTGTATTTTGGAACATTGAAGAGGGTTTCAAGATGGTCTATGATTGTTTGAGCATCCACGGCTTGACCACCTAAAGCTTGTCCAAGATGATCTACTAGCTTGAACCAGCTATAGCTTAGACTAGCTACCAGTGTTGGGCGTAAGGCATTACAAGTAACACAAGTTACGTAATCAGATTACTTTATTTAAATAACTAGTAAAGTAACATTGCTTTTTAATTTACAAGAAAATATCTGAGTTACTTTTTCAAATAAGCAACAGCACTTACTTTGTTTTCCCATTTACTGACTGACAGCTCTCCTGAGAGAAATCAGGAGTAAGTACAGAAGCAAGTGTGTGCACTGTGTAAACGTGATGGTTACTGTAGTTTTAGACTATGCATTTATTCAACTTCTTTCTTTCTTTCTTTCTTTCTTTCTTTCTTTCTTTCTTTCTTTCTTTCTTTCTTTCTTTCTTTCTTTCTTTCTTTCTTTCTTTCTTTCTTTCTTTCTTTCTTTCTTTCTTTCTTTCTTTCTTTCTTTCTTTCTTTCTTTCTTTCTTTCTATTTAAAACAAACAAGCAGGCCCAGCCCAGTAAAAGTAACGTAACATTAATTTCCATAAAAGGTAACAGTAACACTATTAGTTACTTTTTTGTGAGTAACACAATATTGTAATACTTTAATTTTAAAAGTAACTTTCCCTAACACTGCCAGCTACCATGTTCCAAAACATCAACCAGCCTAAGCTGGATTTTCTTGGAGATATGGCCACCAGACTGGCTGGCACGGAACTGTATTACAGCTCAGGCACCAATATAGTCAGGCCACAGCTGTCGCACATGCCCTTCGAGTGTGGAAAGATCTGTGGAATGACGTGGGTACTTAAAGGGTATACTTGATTTTAGTTTACCTACTTTAAATTGAGTAGCTTGTATCTTGGCAAGCAACAATTAGCTTCCTCAACACTGCTTTTGTTGGTTTGTGATTGGGTGAAATGTAGCATGACAATAAGTATGCTAGTCATGGAGAGGCCATCCTACTCCAAGCATGACTACCTCATGGGGGTGACACTGTTGTATAATTACAGCAATAACATCAACTCCCACCAAGGTGCCTTAGTACATTCAGTGTGTGTGAATGCACGCACTCATTCCCACTTGTACAAACTGATGTCGTCTTCAGAGCAGACAGCCGAACAGTCATTATAACTCTGCACTAACACCATGCCACCTCAAGGTCTTCCAACCTACTCTCAATGTTTCTGGAGAAGGTGTCTGTAATACTATGAACGTGTATGTGAGAGTATGAGTGTGTAGACATGTATATTCTCTATTGATTAATTCTAATAAACAAAAAAATACATGCATACCATAACTTGAATAAAAAAATCTTCTGATGAGCATGTTTTAATATATTAATATTAATTATTAATATATGATACAACATAATCAAAGTATTATTATTATTATTATTGACTTTAATAATGTATTTAATAATTTAGTAATAAAATACATTTGATTCTTTTTGGGTGGCATAACCGAAGGGCAAGGTTAGTTAAGATTGTAAATTGTCATGTGTTGCAATTCCCAAAACATAATTATATAATTTAAAATAACTAAATTATATAGACAAATTATATATAGATTAATAATTTATATAAAATAATTTTTATTTTGGCAATTATTTTTTAAAACGTCTTTTAAAAATAATGAGTAAGGTGTGTACACTTACATATTTTCAAGGTGGGAGAATATGTTACTTTTTAGTTATACCACAGTTCATTTTTTGAGTTGCAACATTTAAACTTTTCTTAAAAAGTGTATTAATGTTTGTCAAAACCAGGGTACATTTCTAATAACTTTGACTTTAAAAAGTTTTTCTTTTCTGCATGGACATTGACCCTTAGCTTAAACGGACTTATAATGGAAAGTAAGTGTAACACTTTAGCATTGGGACCAATTCTCACTATTAACTAGTTGCTCATTAGCATGCCTATTATTATTATTATTGGCTGTTTATTAAGCACTTATTCTGCATGATCATATTCTACATCCCTAATTCTACCCAATACCTAAACTTAACAACTGCCTTATTACTAACTATTAATAAACAGCAAATTGGGAGTTTATTGAGGCAAAAGTCATAGTTAATGGTTTGTTAATGGTGAGAAATGGGCCTTAAAATAAAGTGTGACCAAAATGAATATAGTAGAAATTAAATACAGTATAGATGTAAAATGTTCTATGCGCTAAGAAAAAAGTTATTTTCTAAAAGGTTATTTGAGGAACCTTTTAAAATGGTTCTTCTATGGCATTGCTATACCAGCAAGGAAATTCATGTTTTTTTTTGTCCAGCATGGAAACCTGCCATGTCCTGTGACACTCTGATAATACCCATGATGTTGATATGGTTGCCAGACATAAGCAACTTAGTCTTTTAATTTCATGCAATTTAATCAGATCTGCTTTTTTTCCCCTGTGGTGTAGGCTGAAGGAATGTTTCATTTACACATGGACAGCAACATCTGGAAGATGAAAGCAGACTGAAGGATTTTGCAGTGATAAAAGCGAGTGAATCAGAGAGAGTGAGTTGGAGATGAGAATGTAGGGGATTGTGGGGGATTGGTCTATGGTCACGGTCATGGACTGTTTCTCATCCGAGAGTTCAGGGGGTCAGCGTTTGTAACAGAGAGTTGTTGTGAGCGCACGAGGAGCAGCATGAAAACAGGAACACTGGCCATTTATCACCACACCAGCCAGACTCAGTCAGAGAAGCCACTACTGAAATACTGGGTAATTCTACAGGGAGCACAGGATGTGTTGCAGATTCGACTCCAGTGCTTCTAACATACTGCTTTGTCTAGAGTAAGAGCTCCATGAGGTTGCCTCTTCTCTTTCACCCATGTTCCGAGAGGTGTGGAAAGCTCTTACACTTGAAGCCATCACTCTTGCAGTGAAGATTTCGTGAAGAAATCACAGGTGTGAACTGAGGCTGGATCGAGTGTATGTTCAATAGTGTTCGTGTGACGAACTGAGTGATCGTATTAGAGCAAGGCTAAAGAATGCGATGGTACAGTAGACTGTGGGACTGATCCATTAATGAAAGAATGGTTTTCCTTAGCAAAATTCCTATTTGAGAATGTAAAGTTCCCTATCTCTTGGTCACTACGAGTTATGTCGTGATGACATTAGGAGTAAACCCCTAATGTCGTCATGACATAACGCCTCCATCAGGGAACGAGGGTTACGGGGGTGTTTCAGTGCGACATTAACAGCAAAGGAGGTTTGTTTGTGCTAAATCACAAAAAACGGTAAAAGTAGCTTACTGGAAAAGCTACACAGCTTTTAAACAGTTAACCTATTGTTACTCTAATGTAAGCTTAGTTAAATATATAATGTTACCGATTTTAGATAGCTAGTTACTCCCCAAAACTGCATAATATTTACTGAGTAAATGCTAATATTCCATTCCATATATATTTGGGAGGTAATGCTTTTGTTTCAGATAGTTGTTTCTTACCTAAATAATATATCGACAGAATGTTAAAATAGTATTTGTTAAATATATTGCTTCTAGTTCATTTGTACCACTGAAAATATCAAGGTCAAATTGATCACAATGGATACCAGTCAGCAGGTCTGAATATTCTGTGCATACAGAACATTTGCATACTGTGCAAAGTATGCATGGTAGTAAAATGTTCCAAATATAATTTAAGTCCTACACTCTAAAAACTGCTGGGTTAAATACAACCCAGTGCTGGGTAAAATATGGACAAACCCAGCGATTTGGTTGTTTTGACTCAGCGGTTGGGTTACTGCCCAAAAGGTTGGGCTAAACATTTATCCCAGCTGTTGGTTGAAAACAACCCAATCGCTAGGTTTGTCCATATTTTACCCAGCACTGGGTTGTATTTAACCCAGCAGTTTTTAGAGTGTATTAAGACAAAATGAAGGTATAAAGGTCAGTTTACACCAAGGATGGTTTGATATACTAATGATAGTAATAAAGATAAAGTTTTAAAAATTGAGTCCACACCATAACTATAACGATAATGGCATAGAGGAGCAATTTTGTTGCAATCATTTCCAGAATGAATTTTTTTTTCAAGCAGATCAATGACACACCAATCAACAGCCAATGAGAATCCATCCTGCTTTAAAGAGCTTGAGCATTTATAGCTGCAGATGACAAACAACTGCAGCGCACACTTAGAATAAACAGAATGTTGTTGTGCGTTGATGTGGACGCTAATATAGTTACTATTACAGTTATCATTCTTGGTGTGAACTGGCCTTAACTCAAGTGTTTACAGTACACCTGTGCTTTTATTTCCTCTCAATTAAGGTTTTTTTCTGACCCATCAGAAGGATGGCTATAGTTTCAGCTCAGGGACAGCTACAGAATGAGACTACTGAGTCAAACTATTACCTGCTGGTCCATTGTTCCTCACAAAGGCTCTCTGTGTGGACCTGTGGTTCCACATCACACCTGCACATCCAGGTGAAAGACACAGCCAGAGAGGTGACTGAATAGTAACGTGGATAAAAGCTTCACTGTTCTCACAGGCATTGTGCCTGATGCTTATTGTTAGCATCCCACATAAAGCACACAAGACGTTATGCCATTCCAGTGGTGCATCTGTGAATATTCATCTCTGATGAATACAAAATATGGAAATATATTTGTTTCTTATGTACTGGCCAAGAATTCCTGCTTTTATTTCATTTTTTGTTCTCTTTATTTTACCACCTACAGAGCAGTTTTGCTTCTCTCCCCCTCTTTCTGTTTGCCCTCACTTCTGCAGCGCGTCACAGACTATGTGAACTGACAGCTCTCATCCTCAGGCAGGGTGAGGGAACAGACCTCCTAAACCATTAGAACATATGCTTTCAACCTTCTCTGTCTCTGTCTCTAGCATGATCGTTTACCCTCTCGCCTGCTCTCCTCTCTTCATACACCTTAAACCAAAAAGCATTTGCTCTATTTCCTGTTAATTGCTGCAGGCACAAACTACGCAGCACTTTGGTTTATAAACCGAGGGCTCAGCAGTGCACTCGTTGCTGAATTAGACCTGCCTGACCTGTGCGTTAGCCTGGGTTGAGTTAGGTTATAGAAATAACTGACAGTTGAAAATACTGCAAGAAACAATAGCTATGAAATATAATACAAAGTGCTGATGTTGGCTGTAAATATTAACAAATGTACTGATATATGATGATGTTTAATGGCTATGGCTAACATAAATATTACTTTTATTATTGCTAAAAAAACACTTTAACAACCACATAGTAACGCCCTTACTTCAAAAATCCTATCACAAGAATGCAATAAAAAAAATAATTAAAAATAAAAATAAAAAAAACCCTGCACTGCATTGCATTGCAACACAATAAAAATCTCTGAGCATCTTAAAGAAAATTAAAATTCTGTCATCATTTACTCACCCTCGTAGTATTTTTCTTTTTCCATTGAACAAAAAAGAAGGTATTTTGGAGAATGTTGGTATCCAAACAGTTTCTGGTAAACATTTACTTCCATAGTATTCCATAGTAGGTCAATGGCTACCGGCAACTGTTTAAATGAGTAAATGCAGTATTTCCATTTTTGGGTGAACTATCCCTTTAACAACAACATAACATGCCCTAGCAACAAAAAAAAAACGTCTCAGGTTACTTGTGTAACCATGGTTCCCTGAGTAGGGAACGAGACACTGCGTCCTCTAGGGGGCGCTATGGGGAACGCCTCGTCGTGACCCGTGTCTGAAGCATACATTGAAAAAACACCAACTCGTTGGCCGGCGACAGCCATGACGTCACTACCGGTGCGACTATAGTATAAATAGGCGCCGGGAGCACACATCATTCACTTCTTCATCTGAAGCTTGTGTGTGCTCCCGGCGCCTATTTATACTATAGTCGCACCGGTAGTGACGTCATGGCTGTCGCCGGCCAACGAGTTGGTGTTTTTTCAATGTATGCTTCAGACACGGGTCACGACGAGGTGTTCCCCATAGCGCCCCCTAGAGGACGCAGTTCGAAGTTCCCATGAAAGGGAAACACAGCAACCGCATACAATATAATAAAAGCAATCTATAAAACCATAGGAGCTGCATAGCAATGCTAGCTAACAACCTGTATAACAACCTGTATAACAACACATAAGTTGCTAAAAAACAAAATGGATAACAAAATGCTAAAAAATACTCATAACACCCTAGAAACCACATAGCAACACAGTAACAAACATCCAAAACACCCTTCCTTATAACTAGCAATTTGTTAAAACCACTATGAAATTCATAGCAACCACATAGCAGCATGCTAAAACACTAAAAAAAAAAAACTCTAGCAACTGCATAATGCTAAAAACACTCATAACATGCTGGAAACCAAATAAAAACACGCTAACAACCTTTCAGAAGACCCATCCAACTACCAATTTGCTAAAACCTCTCACCCTGATGAAAAAAACAATAGAACCATCATAGAAAATTCGAATGGTTTCCACTATAAATACCATTACAAACATTACAAACCATCAACTTTTAACCATTAAACCCATTAAAAAAAAAGGTTTTCTGTAGTGTGTTTTCAGATATATACCATTAGGATTTATTGGTTTTAACAAGCCACCAATAGAAGGTGACCAATTACCACTAGAGAACAACAGGGTCTATTATAATTGTGATGGTTTCTATTTTTTATTTAATTTTTTTTCAGCAGGGAGAACTTTCTAGCAACCACCCAGAATACCATAGCAAATGCATAGCAACTTTCCATCTTGCTATTTTAAAATACTTTGGTAACACTTAAGTATAGGGACCAATTTTCACTATTAACTAGTTGCTTATTATCATGCCTATTATTAATTAACATATTGGCTGTTTATTAGTACTAATAAAGCACATATTCTGCATGAACATACATCCCCAATCTTACCCAATACCTAAACTTAACAACTACCTTACTAACTATTAATAAGCAGCAAATTAGGAGTTTATTGAGGTAAAAGTCGTAGTTAATGGTTTGTTAATAGCAAGAATTGGACCTTACAATAAAATGTGACCAATACTGTTTCCTTTATTTAACTTGTTAATCCAGCAAATGGTCAACAAACACACCAGGAAGTGTGTTCTCTCAGGAAGACATTGGTCTGAATGTTTCAGTGTTTCATGGGCTTGCTCAGTCCAGTTTAGCTCTCTGAAACCCTCGTCTGCAGCTTGTCAGGTCCTGTTTTCTTACATGTCTGTCTGGCTAAACATTGACTCTTAACTGTTGTGATGTTGTCATCTGGTGCTTTGTCTAAAGGCGCAGGTTGAGTTTTACTCTGCTCGGTTGCTGTCAGGATGCCAGCTCTTCCATTGGCTACTTCAGAGAGTTGACATGAGGGTTAAAACCAGTTAAACTCAGTTTAACTCTAAAAAATGACGTTAAAAATGTTTATGCTTCACTTACATAGCCTTCCTTATATGGTATCAGCCCATATATGGGTTCATTTGAAAGCTTGGAGTGTCTTCTTTACAAAGAATACCATTCCTTTTGGTTTTTATATTCATAAAGCAGTAAAATTAAGCTTAGAAATGTATTCGTCCCACACACGAATTTCCGCCTAACCATTGCGAATAATTTTTACGAAGAATGTGTATTTTATATATTTTTCACAAAAAAGTCAAGTCATATATCACAAGAAAGCTCTCATTCTCAGGAATTTGACGATGTAGATTATTTCATTGTGTGACAATCACAGATCGAATTATCTTCGATAGAAACGCGATGTAAAATTTGGTCACCTCTGAGCGAATTTACATTTATACTCGTAGCACTGCTTCAGTCAGCCGCAATTTTTTTTTCATTTCCTCCATTGTATGTGTGCAGGGTAAACATTTGAATTTGAGTATGTTAAATTTAGGCGAAAATACCAAAAAACGCCCCGAGCTTAAGTGGTTTAAACCTCCTATTACTATAGTACTATTGTGTAGTTTTAACATGCCTCAGTTGAGATTCGGTTTAATGAACTTGAAAAGAATGGTACACCCATGGGCAGCAGTTTACAGCATTCATCGTAATACATATATTTTTAATATATTGTATTTATGGAACTGTGCAATTAAAACAAATAAAGTAAACCTTCAAGAGGACAGACGTCTTTTCCTCTTGGTGTTTTCAAACATTTGTAAAAGAGGCGGCTTGGTCACGCACAGCTGCAGTGTTTTGGTCCAGTGGCTCAGTTAAACAATCTTAAACTTTGGAATCCAGTTGAAGTGAAGGAGGATATATCACCATGTTGCAACATAAAGTGGTCACCAGCCTGTTTCACCTCATAAATACTGTAATGCACAAATGTTTGTCTATTGAGAGAACTCTACAATTAGAGAAGCAATAAACATTGTATGCTCTTGTATTTATGATTGAATGACTTCTAATTTGTGCATATATTTTAGGAATATCAAAGCAAAACTATTCACACCTTAAGAAGACAGTTATCCAAGCATTCTCTCTCCCTCTCTTTGTTCCCAGTGGGGGTGTTGTTTATAGAGCATTATAATTTATAACTGTACAGAGTGGATTTAATTTCGGTGCTGAGCCTCGCCAGCAGGGCGCCAGGCTGCAATCAGAGGAATCAGCTCACTGTGAGCCCTGCTGAATGGAAAGTATTATCATAGGCCACAAATGGACACTGTTTCCCCTCAAACAGTTCCCCGGACGCTTCCCTGAGTGTGCTTCTCTTTCATTCATCTTCTCTGTTAGTAACCCCCCTCGGCTTCAATGTAGCCTCAGCTACCACTCTCTTTTCTTCATTCCTCTAATGCATTGCTCCTGTTTAGCTGTGCTGTACATATAGATGGAAGGAACGGATAGATAATAATAATAATAAGCAGGACTTGTCACATCACTTATATATTGTTGCTCTTTTGTTGGTTTGAACAACTGAATGTTGTCTACTGAATGTAATGTGCTATGTAGTGAGGTCATGTGGCAACAACATAGCATTTGAATCATATATTATTACATAGTGCATCCTGCTGGTTCACACACAGTACTTTTTTTTTAGTATACAGTACATACTGCACAGTGGGCAGTACATTAGTATTCCATTTTGAACATAGCTAAAGGCTGAATGAAGGTACTTGCTGAGAAAACAGGTTTCAGACAGGCTTCCATGGTACCATAAAGTCACGTATCCTTTAAAGATAATTACTTATAATCGGATATTTGATGTTTAAATCCAGTGATAACTTTAAAATGGAAGAAAAAAAGTTTAATGTTTAACTTGAAAAAAAAGTTAGTATTCGGTATAATTAATTGAGCTACAGTATGCTCTTGTTTTGCATTGACATGATAATTATCATCCTGCACAGTTCTGAATTTTTATGTTGTGTTATGCCACACTTGCAGCAGTAAGACTTAAGGGCTTTGAATGATTAGATCACTGTTGCCATCTGTGTAGACAGCTGAGCGGAATGGAGTTTAACTGCGCATGATGTACCATCAAAACAGTGATAAAGAAAGCATGACTGGATGAAAAAAATTGTGCACTTGAAATTAAAGCCCTTGCTGGGTTATTATGCGACCTACTCGTGATGTACCAGTGTGATATTTTGTAGTCTTGTGAGATAAAGTCATACAACGCCTCTGGCTTGCTTAGTTGGGGACACTTCATTTCCAGCGATACCGTTGACTTGATTGCAAAGATACTATTTAAACTGAGCTGGATGTTGACATCACTGAATTCAATGATGAACTGTCTTTAACTGAAAAATTAGTGTTTACTATTGTCATTTTGCATTATTGACACACTATTTTCCTAATTAATGCTGTTCAGTTGCTTTGACACAATCTGTATTGTTAAAAGCGCTATATAAATAAAGGTGACTTGACTTGACAACCAAACTAACTTTGCATCACCATTTTGTATGAACTGATTTTTAATGTATTTTAAAATAAATTAATATATAGGACCAAAAAAAAAAAAAAGGTTATTAACTGTTATGTACACACTACCAGTCAAAAATCAAACGCTATTCTGCTATTTTAAATGCAAGTCAGAATTTTCAGCAAATTTCATTACTCCAGTCTTCCTTTTTTCAGGATTCTTTGATGAATGTAGAATTCAATAGAACAGCATGTATTTGAAATATAAATCTTTTTTTAACATTATAAATGTCTTTGTTGTCAATGTTTTTGCTGTTTTGATCAGTGATTAATTTAATGCATCCTTGCTGAGTAAAAGTATTAATTTCTTAAATACATATATAATAAAAAATCAATGACACTTTAGAATGGGGAACACATATTCACTATTAAGGGTTTTCCCTAAACAAACTAAAAAAATGCTGCTTATAAATAGTTAATATGGTAAAGTTAGGTATGGGGCAGGATTAAAGGATCTAAAATATGGTCATGCAGAATAAGATATTCATGTGTGCATTATGAGTACGAATAAACAGCCAATATGCAAGCCAATATGTATTCTAATAAGCAACTAGATAATAGTGAGAACTGGTCCTTAAAATAAAGTGTTACCAAAAAATCTTACCCTAAACTTCTGAATGGTAGTGTATAAAGTACTGCATAACAGTATTACAATCATATGTATTTGTAATGTTACCTTTTTAGTGACCTTTGATTCATGCAGTTTTTGATTTTTTTCAAATTTATGAAGCAGAGAGTGTGGAGAGAGTATTTTGTCTTAATTTATTTTCTCTTTCAACTTCCCAAACCTCTCCCCCTCCTCCATCTATCTTTTTGCCCCCAGCACTGTTTTCACCCCACTCAAATGGGGGAGTTTCTGTCCATAAATCTTGATTTGTTTTGTGCCTGGCTGATTGTCCAGACCTGTATTTTGTCACGGCTTAACAGGAACCTTGCCATGGTTCAAGATGCCCCCCTTTGGCAGTATGAGGGTCCGTCTTCACAACCCCAAAGCCAGAATAATGATATTTAAACACTGAAGGCCATTAGCAAGACCCATGACTCAGGTCCCAGTCCTCCAGCCTTTGGGGGAGGGAGACAGACAATCTCCACCATCTTTGTTCTCTTTTTTGCCCTGTGGCCTCATAAGAAGGATGAAAGGAGGAAGGTTAAAGCAGTTATGGAAACCTTCTTTTGGCAAATTTGTAACTTAGATGGTTTTACATGTTGAAATAGTGAAACAATGTTGAGGAACTATTGACTCACCACCCTTCCTATATAGCTCACAAAACATTTCTGGTTGATAGGTGTGTCTAAGTGTAAACATTGCTGTCAGACTTTTTAAAGGGGAACTGTGTACCTCCAGAGCAGAGGTTCTCAATGTGGGACCAGGGTCCACTAGGGGGCCTTAGCAAACTTCTAAAAAAGCCACAGCATGACAATAATAACCTAAAAAAAGAAAACAAGAATAAATATGAAAAAGATAATATCAAGGCGTAGACAGTTTTTTTTCTTCTTGATCTCTCAACAACTACAGCATTGTTTTATTAAAGAACATACACTTTAAACACTTTTATTGACACATATTAATACAAACTTTTGAAAACAATCAGCTTTGATATAGCAGAACACTGCTCTAGTGGCACCAAATGGAAGTGCAAACATGATTGTTATCAAAAAGGTTTCTTGAGCTCTTTTTCCATCTGCTGTTGATTGGACAAACAAATAGAGTCAACCACAACAAACAAACAAATAAATACAAAGTTTTTTCAAAGTTTTAAATAAGAGATTATTAGATGGAGTTACAAGAAAGTAAATTTAATTCAATGTGTTACTTGCCATTTCTATGTAATTTTGAAAGTTGTTTCAAAGTAAATCAAAGTTTTGATAGCAACACAATGTTTACATTTTGCTGGGAAAACAACCTACCTATATTCAACAGGGATAGGAGAAACATTTTTTTTAACTTAAAAAAATATTAATTAAGTATTAAAGGTGGGGTAAGCGATTTTTCAAAAATGCTTTAGAAAACTGATTCGGGCCGAGTAGCAAAACAAACTTGTAGCCAATCAGCAGTAAGGGGCGTGTCTACTCATGATGTGGAGGAGAGAGTGTTCAGTGCACAGGACGGACATTAGCCGAGCCGAGCGACAGAAAGATAGAGATGGCGGATAAAAAACAAAAGAGGAAAACGTCTGCGGAACAAAAAAAGGCTTAAGGCAATAAGGCAATAAGGCAATAAGGCAAGAAGTAGGACCCGTGTAAATATCGGATCAGCTTTCCAGCGCTGGAGAGAACTCAAGGAGCGGAAGGCCTGCGATCAGATGCCGAGGTTGCATTGTTTCTTCTCGATAGGTGAGTAAAACACTGTGTCTGCGCTGCAACAGCTAAAGTCTGTCTAGTACACTGGACGCGACAAAGTGACCGTTGAAAATCATTTGAAATTTGTGTCAATACGTCATAAATAGAACAAGGCAGCAGTTTACCAACTTGGACTTGTCGTGCCGCTCCGCATCCAGTGTAGACAGACAGCATCACTGATTATAATAGGTTCATAGTATTTTGTTGCATTGTGCCGCGCGCATCCGGTGTAGACACGGTGAGAGTCACGCAGATGCACGTGAACACTAATTTCTGTTCCCTT
>NW_015542356.1:757876-760683 GCF_001515605.1 Sinocyclocheilus anshuiensis | reverse complement strand
AACTTGTAGCCAATCAGCAATAAGGGGCGTGTCTACTCGTGATGTGGAGGAGAGAGCTTTCAGTGCATAGGACGGACATTAGCCGAGCCGAGCGACAGAAAGATAGAGATGGCGGATAAAAAACAAAAGAGGAAAACGTCTGCGGAACAAAAAAAGGCTTAAGGCAATAAGGCAATAAGGCAATAAGGCAAGAAGTAGGACCCGTGTAAATATCGGATCAGCTTTCCAGCGCTGGAGAGAACTCAAGGAGCGGAAGGCCTGCGATCAGATGCCGAGGTTGCATTGTTTCTTCTCGATAGGTGAGTAAAACACTGTGTCTGCGCTGCAACAGCTAAAGTCTGTCTAGTACACTGGACGCGACAAAGCGACCGTTGAAAATCATTTGAAATTTGTGTCAATACGTCATAAATAGAACTCAGCAGCAGTTTTCTGTCTGGGATTTGTCGTGTCGTGCCGCGCCGCATCCAGTGTAGACCATAGATATGTATATATATCTATGGTGTAGACAACATCACTAATTATAATGAGTTCTATAGTATTTTGTCGCGCCGCGCCACTCGCGTCCGGTGTAGACACGGTGTAACATTAGTTTTGCTTTGTTTCACAGAACTAATCGTTGCCTAGGTTGCATACCTATGTGTGGGGCGGAGCTATCAAAATAGGGGCGAGAGCCTTTTTAGGTAGGGGAGTGTTTGTTTTGGTGATTTCAAATGTCAACATTGGCTACCAGAAATCGCTTACCCCACCTTTAAGAATTACACACTTCAAATTCACTTTAAAAGGGAAGTGTGTAATAGTGTTTAAATATAAACACATTTAAAAAAAAATGTAACATATTTTTGAGTAAGTTATCGCTACATCTGTACGCACAAATAGAATATGATAGTTTGGATGTGACATCACACCTGAATAGATAACAATGTATTTAAAGATCAGTATAGCAGACACCATGCAAGTTCAATAAAAATGTCAACATACTAATTTAAATAGAAAATGATTTAGTAAGGATGCCTATGTATATTCATGGTATGCATACCACACTTTAAAAATGTTAATGTAACAGCATGCACAGTGATCAGCATGTTTTCTTTTTATGATTCATACGCTTTATTTTCTTCCATAGGCAAACAATACATTCAATTTATATATGTATATTTAAATTAATAATAATAATAAAGATAATTAAATTAAATGTTAAACATATATGAGCGTAGGAGGAATAACTAGGCCTGCGATTGACGTCCAGAGGGGGATATGCTCCATTTGTAGTAAGTATAGTTATTCGTTATATGTCTGACACAACGTTTTCCTAATGTCTGTGTGCCTGAAACGCTTTGATGAAGACCTTAAACTGACATTAAGATGACCTCTGCTTAGATGCACAGCCAGCTGTGTGTTGATGGTCATTTGAAAGTGATTGTGACCCTCTTGTGGACCCCAGAATGCCACACCGCTTCTGTCGCCATAATTAATGGCTCGCGTTTCCACAGACTTTGATGAACAACTTTCCTCTCTCTGTTCTTGCGCTGGAGAAACCAATAATGGTTGTGGGTTGGACTGAGAATATTTTATGGACTGTGAAAAATAACGCTCGTACACCCACAACAAAGGAACACTCTCAAAAAACCACAAGAACATAATTGATTTTCCTAAACCTTTTTTTTTTTTTATATATATATATACACATATACAAACTCATGCATTCCTCTAACATATGAATCTCTTCGAAGTGTTGTAAAAGTATTTATTTATATACATTTTTTACACAGCTGCTTTTGAAAACCAGCTAAAAATATAGGCTGGCCAGGGTGTCATGTAATAATATACAGTTAGGTCAAACATATCTTTGTTAGTGAGCTTTGCAGGGGCAGAAAGTAAAATAAGTGCCAGCTAATCTGGGCCTTCAAGCCCAAACGTGAAATATCAGTCAGATCTCACATCCCCTAGTCCGAGAGATTTACAGAGAAAAATCTTGATGCTGTGGCCCTTAATATAGAAGCAGATGTATTGGAATATAATCCAGTAATCTGTAGCCTGGAGAGGAAGAGGGAAAATCACTTTTGAAACGTAAGTGCAACTAATGACCTCTTTTCCCATGGCTAGCTTTAGACGGCACAGTCCACAATCCAGAGCAGTGGAGCGCTGGGAATATATTTATGGTTTGCATGGTAACTCTACAGAATATGAAATGTTAGGTAAAAAGAAACAAGGAAATATAAGGAATGAGGAAAACAAAGAAAGAATAAAGAAAGAAAGAAAGAAAGAAAGAAAGAAAAAGAACATTTATCAATATATTCCGAAGAACTTTTAATATGTAAAAGTTAAAAACAATGTCACAAAAGCACTGTGACATTGCAGCTAAAAAGCCTTTTAGATCACATTTCCATAGAGAAAGACTGACAGAAATAAATACTTTTATTTTTGGAAATGAATTAACAAGCATAGCTTGTTCTACAAGTGTAATTGCAAGTACTCAGCATGTTTACAATATACATACCCAGAAAGTGACCCTAGGTGACCAACATTGGATTCAATTAGTGTGGTTAATATCTTTATGGGCAGGAGCATTGCGGGTTTGGGCGGGACTGCGCTGTGATTGGTCAGACACGCGCGATCCAGTCCACAGATCAAAAGAGAGCACTTGATGAATGACTGGACCGAGAGTGGCAGAGGAGGGAAAGCTTTGCTGCTCCTCGCTTTGAATCATTGATCAAGGTCATTCTCAGTTCATTAATTTCGGCTGGAAAGGGCCTGCCCTCACTTTGTCAAGTTAGACACACACACACACACACACACACACACTGAGC
>NW_015542356.1:743392-757690 GCF_001515605.1 Sinocyclocheilus anshuiensis | reverse complement strand
CCCTCACTTTGTCAAGTGAGACACACATACACACACACACACACACACACACACACACACACACACACTCAGCAAACAATTCATGCCCAGTTCTGTGAGACATTCAAAGTTAACTCATGAGAAAGATCAGTGTTGTGCTTGGAAACTGTAAAATCACACATACATAAAATAAGAGGTCTGTGTGAGAGTCGAATATTTTTAACCATAGGTTCTTTTTAAAATGAAATTTAACAACTGTGTTACTTAGAGCATTGTCACTTGTGTTGAGTGGTGTGTTCACATGTTCAGTGGTTTTAATGCCAAGATATATCTTTGGATCAACACTTTAACCAACTAGTATAGTTTATTTGGTCTCTCTCTCTCTCTCTCGCTCTCTCTCTCTCTCTCTCTTTAACCAAGAAATATGAGTAGGGTTTTTTTTTGTTTGTTTGTTTTTTTTTGGAATCTGCAATTCAAAGTTCTAAAGTGTTTTGTTAGGATAAATGGCACAGCCCAATCAGATCACAGCTGCATATGAGACATTTACAGTGTTCCTTATTGCACATGTGACATATTAAAAACACTCTCATGGTAAATGTTGTAACCTTTCTTACAGCATTTAGAGATACTCTTCACATTTGGCAGTGAATCTTTGTCACTAATACTCTTAAAGGGATAGTTCACACAAAAACGAAAATTCTGTGATCATTTATACACCTTAATGTTCTTTCTTCTGTAAAGCACAAAAAGCGATATTTTGAAAAGTAACTCAGTGTTTGTTGTTGTTTTGGACCCCATTGACTTTCATTGTATGGGCAAAAACATTTTTTTAAATTCTTCTTTTCTGTTTCGTAGAAGAAAGGCATACAGATTTGGAACAACTTGAGGAAAATAAATGATCACAAAATGTTCATTTTTGGGTGAATGACTCCTTTAATTTTATTTGCATATGAGGTCCAGTGGAAACTTATTTTTGCCAACTTTGATCTTCAAAGAAATGTACGTTTACCTGTTTTAAAAATGAAAGTGACTATAAGACAGTTTATGTAAATTTGCACCAGATAAATCTCTATAATATTTCTGTCACCAGTATCATTTTAATATAGATGATTTAGTGACCTTATTGCCATCAGTATGTAATTTACTATTAATTCTGTGTAATTCTATGCCCTGTAATTTCACCAGTCATACACACATTTGTTTTACATACAGAGCCACTTTATTCGCTAATATCGCTATATCAAAAAGCTTTATTTTCGCCTTCATGATGATAATGAAGTGTAAACTATCTCTCAAAACATGAAGAAGTGCTGCGCCACAGGCGATGTGATCCTATGAGAACCGTAAGGCTGTTTATCTTGGCTGTCGCCGATCCTTGAGAGTCCCTAATCTCTGTTTTTGATTTTGTTTGACAGCTGTAGTGTAGCATTAAATATTCAGGGAAAGTTTGCAATTATGATTACTGGGTCAGGGATCCTCTCACACATGACTTAACAGCATTTGCACCAACAGGGAATAATCTTTAATTTAGACCGCTACTGCCATTATGGTACCAGGATCTGGGACAAGAGCGAGAGAGCGGATCCTCCGAGGGGTGTCGAAGGTTTCCATGGGTACATGTGCATGTGTTTGGGATTAGAAACTGGTTGCTCCGATGCAATGCTTAGCTGTACTATCTCTGATTGTGGATGTGTGCCTGTGTGTATGCCTTTTATGACTGCTAAATATCCCCTACTCCGGCGCCCGCTGTGTAAATCAGCTTCCAGTTCTAATGCACATTAAGTTGTTCTTTCTTGACATTTCACTCAGTGTGCTCTCGGCCCCAGGCTACCGGCCTGCATAGTAGCAGGCTGTGTTTTACATTTGATGCTCAGTGCATACAGAGAAACCGAACAGGGGGTAAAATACAAGTTTAGGGGCCAGCGGCAAACATCTTGTGTCTACTTTTCCGTTTTGGCAGTGGCAGACTGTGACGCATGGGCCTTGTAGCTCATTACAGAAGGAGCCTGGTGCTTGTCTCTATAATCAAGGCAGGGATGCCCGATTCTGTGCCTGCACTGCATGTACAGCGTGGCTCTGGCTTTGTGTTCCCAGTCTCCTTCAAACATTTTTATGTGTTTTCAATAATACTAGCCTGTGAAAGTTTGCCGATCCTTTAACAAAGAGTCCTGGAGGGAGTATGTGAGAGAGAGAGACTGGGAAAGAGTTCATAAAAAGCCAGATCAATGGTGAATGTGTGTGCATGCTACACTTAAAAGTTTTTTTTATGGTGGAATACATCTACAGTTTTGTCTTGAATTACAGCATGACTTTACTTTTTAAACTGCCTGTATTGAGTTACTGCTGTTTAATGCAAACAGCTACAGTGATTGATTAGCGCTGTCCCAAAATCTAGTGAGATGCCTAGGCAGCATTTTAAGACATCACAAGTCTAACTTACACTGCACCAACAGATGCCAACAATCACTAGATTACAGTATGACACTTCTCAGACATTCCACGATTCGACAAATGCCATTTGAACACTTCTATCAGTGAAGACTAGCATCAACCAATGGCAATAGATGGAGATGGGTAACACACTGATCTGACAAAACAGTCTTTAGCCTATAGACACGGTCCAGATGGAACGACTGCTCTACAAGGTAGGGAAGAGCATTATGCTGCTTTATAAGATTTCTTTTTCTAAGACAATGTTACTGTACATGTATATTTCATGGATATGCCAATCCCAGAATGCACTGCGACAAGCTCAGTGAAAAGATTAGAGAAAATGTCAACTATAAATACTCATACTCAATACTAAAATGAAGTGCTGGACGAGCTAATCAAAAATGTTTAGTAGTTTAATAAATAGCTTCGCTATGCAGTAATGCTGATTCCTAATATTAGCAAAAATATAAAATAATTAAATGTAGTGAAAATTCTTACCCCATATTTGTGTGATATGTCGTTTTACAGTTACTAGAGTTGTTTTTAGCTTAGCAACATGTAGTTCCCTGTGAAATCAGTCATTATTTTGTTTCCATTTCAGGGAAATGTTGCAATTGTAACCAAGGTTACTAAAGCCCATATTAAACCTGTAAAAGAAAGAGAGAATTATTATAATGCACATATAATATATTTGATTATATTATTTTAATGTTTTAGAGATCAAATATTGCTGAAGAAACTTCGTAAATGTCACAAACTAGAAAAGAAATTAAATTAAACAATTAGAAATAGCTCCGCCCTTAGTGGGTTGCGTCATCTCTAGCGCTAAATAGAGGTGAATAGTCTCTCGTCACAGAGTGAAGTGAAATGGCCGCTGGAGCAGTGATGCGTGTCAGTTGCAGTTCTAAAGTTAATTAAGAAAGTAAGTGAAAAATACTAGATTAACAATTGAAATTCATAATTAAAACATCGCTCGCAGGAAATAGTTGTTTAAATAGTTCTAATCGCGTCTGTATTAACTCCAAGGGTTAAACGAGAAGATAAGCTGATTCATCTGACGGAAACTGCATAAAACAGATTTTCCTTGGTTCATCTGAGGTTATTTCTAATCGTTATCATTTTATTCTTGGTAAGTGAGCTCATAAGCTACCATGTTTAATTATGGTTTTTGCATTTGTTTGTCGTTTGCGGAGTTAAGTGTTCTTAAATGATACTGTGATGTATAATTTTTGTGAAATATGTTAAGAAATGTGAGTGAAGTGATAAATTGACTTGATTTGCTGTTTAAAAGTGTTTATGTGCGTTTGCTAACTTTATGAGTGTAATGTAGCTCACGTGGAGTTTTGCTAACCATGCGGTCTCGTGTAGTACGAGCTATAAGCTAATCGAGTGCACATATTCTGCCATCAACGAGGAGTGCTCAACATTGGTGGAAACTGGCGGGCCAACCTGGTTTTTCTTGAGCTTGGACAACGTTTCATGTTTCATCGAAGTGGTAGGACCACACGTACTCATTTTTTCCTTCCCTGGATACTATCAAAACTGTGAACAAGAACTGTTTTTTTTCTTTCCCTTTTCAATCTCGGGAGTTTGCATATCGGCGTTCTTTAACTGAACACGTACGAAGTACGAAGGACACTGAACTGAGCTAAACTCCTGCTTATTTACCTGAGTCATTTCCATCAAAGACAGCTAATTGAAAGGAACTCTGATTTGGTTGTCATCTGACATTTTACTTGAAGTTTATCATCCAAATTGCTGTTTTATTTTTGGTTTGTTTTTTTCCCCATCTTTTATTGAAATTGTTCTGGAAAAAGAGAACACTAAGGTTATTGAGTCCTATAACTGTACTTCGGGTTTTAAGTGTTAACTGGTTGTACCATTTATGTGAAAAAAGGAACACGGTTGTTTGATAGCTATAAACCAAACCAAGCTAGAAATTAATCTGAGTAAATAAGGAGTACCAGAACTAAGTAAAGAACTAACAGAATAACTACAGAACTAAATAACACTCAAAGAGTCGTTATCTGAGTAAAAACTGCTTTATTTCTATAATTTAATTAAAAGGGGGTTCTTTTGTTAATTTTTCCCTTTTTCTGAAGCTGTCATTTAGTTTTTTTTCTTGTCTTTTCCCAACGCAAACAAATTAAAACAAAGAAATACAAAAGAAAAATACTTACCTTTTCAACTATAACCCTGTCTTGTGTTATTATTTCCCTTGTCTTGCTACAACGCTGGCTCAATAGCGAACGTAGTCTTGTGATCTGGTCCAAGGCATTAGAAAGTGGTTTATGTTTAGATTGTAGGTCACGTGCTACATAAAAGTTGGCGAGCCATTTCTTGCAGCAAGGGTAACTGTTAAAGAAACGGAGAAGGGAAATTAGTAAAACAAGAGAAATAAGTTATTGAAGTTTTCAACCGTTACAATGGAAATCGTGAAGCGGGAAAATGTTAACGTAGCAAATGCGCCCATAGTCGGAGGTCTTACGTTAACTGAAGTAGACAATGAGCTGGAAATGTACCTGCAGAGATATGGTTCAATTAGCCGTAATATTATCATTGATGACCCAGCTTCAGAGTTTCACAGAAGTGTCATCATAGAATATAACCAAAACTCTTCAATCCAAAATTTGTGCCCTTTCTTACCCTTAACTTTGGGGAGTCTCTCTGACCCAAGTGTTACCTTCCGAGTGCGTGCCTTAGCTACTGTCTACAGTCCACCTGCTAGCTGCACCGCCACTGAAGGGTATCTTGAGGAATTGAAGGCCATTGCCAAAGAGAGTGGAAGGTCTTTCCAAAGTGTGCTTCAAGAGGAATTGGAGAAACTCAGAGAAACCCATTCTGTAAATCAAGATCCAGCAGAATCTCAACATGTGGGTTGCCATGGCTCTAGCAGTGACTCCCAGAGTGCAGAGGCCATCGTCCCACCACCAAAAAGTAGCTCCCGGTCTCCCAACCTGACTCATTTAAAAGTGACAAACTCAAAGCTCAGAACCTAAAAACCCAACCAAGTATAAAACTACATTTGTGTCTCCCCCTTCTCCAGAAACCACCACTGATGATATTACTGTGACAACCTGCCCTGCTTTCCCCACAAATATCGTGGACCCACCTGGTGTCCAGAGAATGGTAGTCGAACACGTAGTGAAAACAAGCGAAGCTACCCTGTCACAGCAAACCTCAGTCCGTCTGAGGGTTTTCTCAGGGAGGTCTCCTCGTCCCCCCAACGAACCAGATTTCGACACCTGGCGTGCAAGCGTAGACTTCTTGTTAAATGATCCTTCCATCTCTGACTTGCACAGAACACGAAAAATCCTTGACAGTCTCTTACCTCCAGCTGCCGATATTGTAAAACATGTGCGCCCTCCAGCCCTACCTGCTGTGTATCTTGAGCTGTTAGAGTCCGTATATGGTTCTGTCGAGGACGGAGACGAGTTGTTGGCCAAACTCATGGGCACTCTACAAAATCAGAGTGAGAAACCATCAGACTATCTGCACCGCTTACAAGTCATTCTGAGTGCAACAATCAGGCGAGGTGGCATAGCAGAAAGTGAACGTGATCGTTACCTTTTGAAACAATTCTGCAGAGGGTGTTGGGACAATCGTCTCATTGCTGACCTTCAGCTTGAAAAAAGAGAAATCCAACCACCCACTTTTGCTGAATTAGCAGTGCTTATCCGATCCCAAGAAGACAAACACGCCTCTAAAGAGGAACGGATGAGAAAGCATCTTGGGATGACAAAGCCCCATAATGCCTACCCCAAGTCACGGACGGTCTCTAACCAAATGTCAGTCTGTTCATGTGATGTGCCCAACTCTGATAGCTCAGAAACCAGTCTCCTTAAGAAACAAATTGGGGAAATCCAAGATCAAGTTACTGCCTTAAAGCAGCCTCCTGATCAGAAGAGTCCAAAGAGTAATTCTGAAAGGGCTGAGTTGACCGCTTTAAAGAAGACGGTGGAAGAATTATGCACCCAAGTAGCCGTAGTGAAAGCATGACCTCATAGTTTTTTCAGAGACTTTAGAAGAGCATGAATGCCGTTTGCTGCAAGTTCTCAACCGACTGAAGGAGTATGGGCTGAAATTGTCGCCCGAGTAATGTCGGTTCTTCCAGACGTCAGTGAGGTATCTGGGTCATATAGTCTCACAAGACGGGGTAGAGACTGATCCGGCGAAGGTTGAGGCCTTAAAGACTTGGCCAAGGCCGACAAACCTAAAGGAGCTGAGGTCCTTTTTAGGTTTTGCCGGATACTATCGGAGGTTTGTGTGTGACTACTCCAAGATCATTAAACCTCTCACCGACCTTACAGCAGGATATCCTCCTCTCTGGAAGAGCAGTAAAAAGAAACAGAAGGATGGGGGTACTTCAACCCCAAAGAAGAGTTAGGTGATCGATGGGCTCCAGACTGTCAGAGTGCCTTTCACTCTATAATTGGCAAGCTTACATCTGCACCTGCTTTGGGCTTTGCTAACCCCAAGCTTCCCTATGTGCTTCACACCGATGCCAGTACCAACGGGCTCGGTGCAGCTTTATACCAGGAGCAGGAGGGGCAGATGCGAGTCATAGCCTTTGCCAGCAGAGGATTGACTAAGGGTGAAAGTAAATACCCCGCGCACAAACTAGAGTTTTTGGCGCTAAAATGGGCAGTCACCTCCAAATTTAGCGACTACCGCTATGGTGTAGAATTTACAGTCATAATGGATAGCAATCCCTTGACGTATATTCTAACTTCAGCAAAGCTTGATGCCACTAGTTACCGCTGGCTGTCCAGCTTGTCAACTTTCAACTTTAAGCTACAGTACAAAGCAGGTAGCCAAAATCAAGATGCTGACGGGCTTTCCCGACGACCGTATGGTGAGCCTCTAGTTGACCTGGTCTCACAAAAGGAGAGAGAAAGGATTAAACCGTTCACACTATACCATCTCATGGGGCCAGAAGCTGAGTCATCTGTTCTCATGGCAGACACAAAGGTGATCTGTGAAAAGCATCAGGTGGTGAGGTCTTCTGAAAATCCTTTTGAAATTATTTGGATGTGAGTTTACTGTGAATATCAAGCCTCAAATTAGTGTGAAACCTTATATACTGAAACTTTATATACATATGGATATGACAGATGCCAGTTATATTCAAATTTGGCCAAAAACGGGGATGGGGGACTGTACAGTTTTTTTGGTGGTTATAATGCAAATGAGGCTGCATCCTCATCAGGATTCCTTGAAAGCTGTCAGAGTAAATTAGTGATAAACACATCTTTAGCCCCAGCTGTCACCTCTTACTGAGCCGTCTGCCAGACCAGAGTGCATTTGGGCAATAGATGGATGATGTCCCGGCATGGCCCTATAGACCATAGCTTAACCTCAGCACAGCATTGTGGATTAATTTTGCATATCTTTAAAGGATGACACTGGGGGGCATTTGAAAGAAGGACAGGGAATCCATCCATCCATGCATCCATTCATCCATCCACTGTAGACATCTAAACATATGATGACATTTCACAAACATTTCACACCAAAATAATGGACCTTTTTCACAACGGCAGTCAGAAGAGAGAATGATGTCAAATTTACCGTCACTCCCATAGACGATGCATTAGAAACACCCTTGCATTAGCATTAACTAGTGGTTTTGTAATTTGATGCAAAGGTGATATAATTAATACAAAGTATAGTGTTATAAATGTACATGTATTTTATATTTAGATTTTTTTTAAATCAAAATATAAAAAAAAAAACTTTCGAGGATTTACAATGCTGATGACCGCTGAAGCGCGTCATCACAGTCTTGTGAAAAGGGTCCATAAATAATGACATATAAATAATAATAGTAATAACAGTGTATGTTTTGCATGACATTATTGACATAATTTTAATGATAACTGAGCACATTTCCCCCCTCTACCCAAATTCTCACTGACCTGCAGTTGCCAGTCTAGCTTAAGTATGTGTGTTTTTGCAAATATTCACATCCACCTCAGCGCAGGAGTTAAGGTAATCCATGGCTATTTCACAGCTGTAGATGGTCTTCATTGTGTTCTCTTCTCTCCAGTTTCCTTCACTTCTTTACTAGTGCCCAGGTAAATCTTCAAGGAAATCACTCAATAGAAAGAAGGGTGACAGGGATGAGGAAGACTGTGTGTTGGACACACTATTTGAGAGCTTATTTCACCCCCTAAACTATGCTGTGGCCAGATTCACAGTGCTCTGCCCACAGATTACTGTCATGAGGATATTAAAAATATTTGCCAAAAATTCTTCATCCTCTGATGCAAAGGGACATTCCACCACTGACCCATTGAGCTGGGATTTTGACCTTGCCTCAGCCAGTTGTTCAAGCCAGGTTGTTGCACTAAAAGAAGCTGTTGTCTGTCTCCACTCATAACTCTTGTCATAGCCAGTTAGTATTTCTTTTCCTCTCTTCTTAAATTCTCTTTGTTCTTTGGAGGAATAATTACACACCATCACTATGTTTCCAAAGCTCTGACCACAATAAGAGTCAGTGTTTGTCTAAAGTCATATTTTGATCTTTGAAATAAAACGGTTGAAATGTTCTATGAAAACTTTCAGAACTTCTTCCACAGTCCAGAACGACCATAATGACACAAGGCAGCAAAAACATCTCTCTCCAAACTTCTGTTTCTGTCTGATGTCAAACATATATAATTAAAGGGATAATTCGCCCAAAAATGAAAATTCTGTCATTAATTAATCACCCTCATGTTGTTCCAAACCAGTAAGACCTTCGTTCATCTTCAGAACACAAATTAGGATATTTTTGTTGAAATCTGTGAGGTCTCTGACCCTCCATAGACAGCAATGTAACTGAAATGTCCCCAGGCCCAGAAACATATTTTATTCAACAATATTAAACTTTATTCAACAATGCTTCCAAAGATGAACGAAGGTCTTATGGGTATGAAACCACATTGAGGGTGAATAATTAATGACAGAATTAAAATTTTTGGGTGAACTATCCCTTTAATATAATATTGTGAGACACAACCACCCACAAGTAATATTTGCTAATTACAAGATGAAGAAGATTCTTCATCTTGTAATTAGCATGCAGGCGCACTTGGCTGACAGTTGGTACACTCTCAGAAAAGGCTGTCACTGGGATGGTAAATTTCCAAAAAGTACACTTGTACCTTATTTACTGCTGAAAGATGTATATTAGTACCCTAATGTAGATATTGATACATAAAGTTTACATATTAGTACCTAAATGGCACATACGGGTATTAGTACCTTTTGAAAGGGTACAGAAAGTGTATTTAACTAACAAAGTGTAGCAAAGTGGCCATACTGTATATGACAGATACAACTGTTTTTGGTGCCAAATGCATGACATGAACTCTTTGAGTTTTAATTTATTCATTTATGTTTTCAGAGGCCCTTTGACCCCTGCTTTCCACAATCTACATAGTATATATACACTGCAAAACAGAAATGGGAAAGAACTCCAGCCACAAAGAAATGATGGTATATTTGATCCAATGAATACATTTGTTTCTGCATTGTCTATGAGAAATGAGGGAATAAACAGAACTGTGTGGTTGTCTGTGCTCACTGCTGATTTAACTTCCTCCTCCATATTTCTATTTGTAACCATATATAAACAAACTTCTCTGATCCGTCAACAGCACAAACAAGCTGTCTTTTTAGTTGCCCACTCTTTACCAGGAAATGATCTGTGGTCAGAGATGGGCATGTAGGCAGCATCTCTGATGTGGTTTTTGCTGTCGGTGTGTTAGCATTAATGTCACTAATTTATTTCACACACAGTCTAACTGGAAACATATCTGCATTGATTTCAGCAATGTTTCTTTGAAACTCATCTTTTTTTGTTTAGAAGATAAAAACATACACAACATTCGATGTTAGAGGATGGGCAGCCTGTAGGAGAATAGTCATATCACTTTTCATTGAAAAAAGTCAATTGCTTAATCAGTATTTTTGTCTAGTTTTCTAGAAGAAAATTCAAAACACCCTTCAAACAAGATTAATGTACTTTATATACACATTATACACATGCATAAGATATTAACAATTTTAGTTTAGTTTTTTTTTCTTATTTGCAAATTAGATAAACCCTTAAACCTCAAATTCGTAGTTTATTTATTTTTTCTTTGAATAAATTGTGTCATACAAGCACATCCTGAAGTCAAGCCTTAATCTCTTAATGTTGATTTCTCAGTTTAATCTCTTCCGTCTAGTTTAACTTCAGTTTAACTGTATTGACTGTGAAGCAGCTGTTAAGATCACATATTCTCTAGTCTAATGTAAAGCTGACATATTCAACACACAACATGCAGGCATTAACACGTGCAACTGTTGAACTGCTGTTGAGGCAGAATCAATGCAAACCTATACAAATAGCACACATGCAGGTGCACTTGGCTGACATATACCACATAGACTAGGAACAACAGAGTTTACGTTTATCACAGTTAACATGGGGTGAATTTTAAATGATTTCACTACTTTGGTAGTGATGTTAGTTTTGCTGTTTTTCCCAGGTGCTGCACTATAGCAATTGATTGAACAGCAGTGGATTTATTGAATTCTGTTGTTTTGTTGGATTAGTTAGTTTTTCTGATTCTAAAATAATCCATCTTGGTGGATAAACCTACAAAGTTACATATCAGTAAAAATGTCTCAACCCTTCTTAAGGCATTCGAAAACTGAAAGAAAAAAATCCTGGTGGAACATGAGTTTATAAAACTGTCATAACTTATTTTTTTCAGCTATTGTATGTAATTAATAATTAATGAGTGAATGTGCAGAAATTCAGTTTTTATTGTTACCATGTTATTACCTTGTTATTACTATATTTACTCGTTTTATTCGTTTAAAAAATAGATATTGTTTGAAATGTCAGAATTTACCTGAACTACAACTAAATCTATGTAATGCAAGATTTTTTTTCAATATTTATAAAAAATAATTTTATATATCATTATATGACATTTATAAGGCTATAAGTATCAGTATTAACTCCACTGAAATCAGTGGATTTAATACTGGAAACATTTTCTTGCCATTGTATAAATATTCATGTTATATATAATAAAGTTTAAGTGTCTAAGCCATAAGTGTGCCATAACTGATTTCATATTGCTCATTTAATCACAAAACAGGCCAATCATCATATAGTGACATTCAAAACTAGACTTTGAGAAATATATATATATTTCTGAGAAAACACATCATAACAATTAAATATACTGTAACACCCAAAATAAATGTGACTTTTAATAATTGCACACACAAATAAACTTGAAATAAGTAAACATACAATAAAAGAAAATTATTAAAAATGAAAACAATTTACAGTTTACACACACACACACACACACTCATGTCAAAGACAGCATATGTTTTGTTCTGGAAAACTGGTGAAGTTTTGTCTAGAGGTGATCTGACTTCAGAAGCTCTGGGCATTCTGGCAATTGAAAACACACACACACACACACACACACACACACACACACGATCACAGAGCCGCAGCTTTAATGAGCGTGTTAGGAATAGAAAAAACTATTTTAGGATCTGAAATATGTAATCAACTCCTGAGGCGTTCTGCCATAAGCAAATCCATGCGTATGTATCTTTGAATTCCCTGGTGCACCAAAAAGAATAGCAAATGCCTTTGAGAGAGAGGGAAAAAAGAGTCTTCCAGGAATTTTTGCACTGTCTGTGAAGTATTCTGTGCAACTCTATTTACAATATCCATTTCTAGGTTTTAGCTCGAGCATGTAACTTCATTACTGTGCATTTTGGGGCATGAAACACTAACAGTAAGCGTGTTTGTGTGTTTTTTGGACTAGCATGTAAGTTGTTGGGAGACAGTGGGTACTGGCTGAGAGAGACAAGGTGGGACAAACCTTGTGCTTTGTGACTGTATCTGGCCCATTTGACAGATGTTAAAGTGGGAAGAAAGCTTGCCATTGTGGTCCCTCACACCACTGTGATTTCAGAAATGATCAATGGTACATGCCGGTTTGTCTGGCCACTGAAACTCTCTTACCTGACATGCTGAATAATAGATATGCTTATAATAAATATTGCAGTAACTCAAATCTATGCATACATTTCACTGTATTTCCAACCCCTTACACAGGAATGTGGTGAACACCAGATTAATTTTTCATTGGTTTGGAGTATTGACAGTCAGTGAGATGTTTTGTGGCGAGTGGCTCAGGGGTCACGGCTGGTGGTGTAGTCAAAGTAGTTTTGTGTCCATAAATAATTTGGCAGCCAGCATGTCAACTACTGCATTGTGTGCTTGTCTCAGAATTTTCTTTTGGAATTGCTAATGCCATCATTGCATTACATAGGGATTTGAAGTTTATTTTGTATTTTTGTAGAAAAGTTTTGTATTTAGAGGCAGCATCTAGGCCTATATTGAGAGGCCTTTAAAGACACAATTAAATTACTTTATGAGCAAAGTTTTCTTTGCTGTGATGATAACGTTCTCCATTGCAAAATGTTCTCTGTTTTTATCTGACACATTTCAAAGGACACATGCCTTATGTATTTTAAGTAGCCAGTCATGATTTGCTCCTTGCTTTTAGAAGTTGACATTATGCGCTTTTAGTTGGAGAGACATTTTCTTTTTATAGTGCATTTGATTGGACAAAGATTTGTATATGCATTTATGAAAATGAATCATCAGTGTTTTTGGTTTGTTTGTTTTAAGTTGCAGGCATAGACTAGATTTTTCAAACCTTCTGATGCCAAGGACCCTCTAAATTCCCTTGCGAGGGACCCATTTCATAAAAAATGCAACAATACTGTACATGTTCAAGTTTCAAGTTCCATTTATACTGTGTGAAAGAAAAAAAGAGATATATATACAGTATATATATATATATATATATATATTTTAAGTTTACAACCTTTATTTTGGGTTTTTTACAAAACTATTTATATACATGTACATTTATATACGTATAAATTTATAATATAAATATAAATGTTATATTTGTTATTTGTACACACACACACACACACACACACACATTATCTCAAGAGTTTTTGTGGACCAAACAACATTTTATGTACTTGTTTCAAAGGATTTATTTTTAAATACATTTTTGGGTGAACTACTTCTTTAATATATGAAATGGTTCATGGTTTTGAGATTAAATCCTCAACAAGCACATACACTGTAAAATCTAATTAGTTGGGCTTACTTAAAAAAAGCATGCAAACCGATTGCCTTGAAAAAACTAAGTAAAGTGAAATAGGAATAGTATGTTGTACTGACAAATGCTTAGTTAGTATAGCTTACTTACACGCGAGTTCTAGTAACTAAAAAAGAACTGTAGGGGGTACTTGATCCTTTCATTTAGGTTTACTCATGACTTAGTATAGCTACTCTCTGACTCCCAGAGTGCATTGCGGTATGAATAAATTATACAGTTGCTTTGTTTTACAGTTGTTGATTTTATTTGACAATTTTATTTGCTGTCTTGTGTCAGTAGTAGCACATCAAAAAGAGCAAATAAAATGGTTATTGTTACAAGTAAGGAAAATAAATGCACTTGAATTGTTACCATTGTTGTGATTCGCGTGCTGAATGTTTAAGTCTGTGTGTGACTTTAGCGTATTACCACACACTATTTAAGGATTATATAAACCCAAATAAAAGCATCTCATGGTATTTATTAAAAATGAAATTTGATAAAGTTCTTTAATAAACACAAACAATAAATGCACTAATGCTTTAATTAGAAGATAGGTCACTTTCTAAAAGCAACCTATTTATTACTTTTCTTCCCTTGAAATCAAATAACTCTGACTTCATGATGCATTGCTGCTTTAACAGAAAGAAAATTATGGTAACGTAAACCAAGTTCCAAGTGCCCAACCAAAGGGAAC
>NW_015542356.1:723845-741890 GCF_001515605.1 Sinocyclocheilus anshuiensis | reverse complement strand
AGTGTGCCAGTATGTCGCAGACATTCCACAGACATCCAGCCCTGCCAGCTCACCAGGGCCACCTGGAAACCCAGCAGAGCACTGTAATGGACATCCTTCAGCTCAAAGCAGCCAACGACCTGCAATGGCAGAGAAAGGAACAGCGAGACTGCGACACAAGTGGACACCTGACAGCCAGCCTGAACCACCAGGATCTGCCAGCATCATCCTCTCCTTGGCCTACAGCCTCACGGGCCTCAGACAGGAGGTAAATGAACTGAACCTGCAAGTCACAGAGTTCTACAGGGAACTGACACCTGCTCAATGAGAGAAAGCACAGAACAGATGCAAGGAACCTTACAGAATGGTGCAACAGAAGGAAATCACCAGTCTTCAGGAGGCGCTAACAGCTGCTGGACACCGAGAGCAGCTTGAAAAAGCCACCAGACAGGACTCGGAAAAAGAACTGTTTCACACAAAATCACTGTTAAAAACAGCGTATGTGAAACTTAATTAGAGAGACACTAGAGATAAGGCCTTAGAAGGCCATCTGCATGCAGCCAGAGCTGAGGTCCAAACCCTGACTCACTGTAAAATCTAATTAGTTGGGCTTACTTAAAAAAAAGCATGCAAACCGATTGCCAACTAAGTACTAAGTAAAGTGAAATAGGAATAGTATGTTGTACTGACAAATGCTTAGTTAGTATAGCTACGCGAGTTCAGTTCTAGTAACTAAAAAATGTTCTAGTAACTAAAAAAGAACTGTAGGGGGTACTTGATCCTTTCATTTAGGTTTACTCATGACTTAGCTACTCACTGACTCCCAGAGTGCATTGCGGTATGTATACAGTATACAGTTGCTTTGTTTTACAGTTGTTGATTTTATTTGACAATTTTATTTGCTGTCTTGTGTAGCACATCACACAACAAAAAGAGCGAATAAAATGGTTATTGTTACAATTAATAAAAATAAATGAAATTGAATTGTTACCATTGTTGTGATTCGCGTGCTGAATGTTTAAGTCTGTGTGTTACTTTAGCATATTATCACACACTATTTAAGGATTATATAAACCCAAATAAAAGCATCTCATGGTATTTATTAAAAATGAAATTTGATAAAGTTCTTTAATAAACACAAACAATAAATGCACTAATGCTTTAATTAGAAGATAGGTCACTTTCTAAAAGCAACCTATTTATTACTTTTCTTCCCTTGAAATCAAATAACTCTGACTTCATGATGCATGCATTGCTGCATTAACAGGAAGAAAATTATAGTAACGTAAACCAAGTTCAAAGTGCCCAACCAAAGGGAACGTTTAATCACTATAATGGTGAATAAAAAAAAAAAAACACATTTTAGGAAAATCAACATCAATTTATGAAGTTAGCTTATGTGATGTTCTCTCAAATATTTCAGTTGTATTGAAAATTCAACATTCAAGATGACTTTGGGAAACAAGTGAATGCAACTAGTGAAAGATAACTGCAGACATGGAGGAAATGGGTGAAAAGTTTATTAAGACTCTTTTTCTTTTCTTCTTCTTCTGTTGTTATGTTGCTCATTAGCAACATATTAGTGCACTGCTGCCTCTCACTGCTTTATTAATGTCATTGGTTCCTTTGTGGCTACTTGAATATTTTAAGTAAGTGTCACTCAAAACAGTAAGTAAATTGTTTTATTTGCCTTGAAAGTAGCTGTAACTTAATAAAACCTAGTAAGTATAACAACTAAGTAAAGGTAACTAACTAAATCTAAGTAAGGTAAACTATTGGATTTTACAGTGTTGGTATGTTGTTCAGGTGTCCTTACATACTTTTGACCATGTAGTAGATGGTTTTAAAGCTAATTGACAATGACTTAAAGTGGTTCAGTAGTGATTTCATGTGTGTTTAAACTCCTATAATTTATTCAAAAGACTTTAAAAAGATTTCAAAATAATACTAGGTCCATTATATACAGCATAAGGACTGTAACATTTAACTCATCGGCGGCCTTGCTTATGTTCTTAGCTTTCTGAAACATAACACAACAATAATAATGAGCAAAGCTTTACAGAGGAAGCCCTTATGGAGATTGATGATGTTCAGAATGGCAGCAGGGTTGCAGGAAGTTGTGCTCCGAGATACCGGGAAGGTCTGGTAGCAGTCAAGACCCATTTGGGCTAAATTGGGAGGCTGTGCGTGTGCCATATCACAGCTTTAACACGTAGAGCTGTCAGGGAGAATGGCGTAACACAGGGCAGGGTCAACTTCTTTCCACCCTTTCCACCAGAAAGCTGAAATGGAAACCAGACCTATGTGTATACAAGCGTGTGTGTTTAGCGTGTAAGGAAGGGTTTGGGGGTCAGCAGCTGTTAGAAGACCATTTACCCCACCCCTACACTGCTACTAAACACCCCAGCCTCCATTTCCTAAAACAATACAGCTATTTCAGCATAGTCCACCGATGCTGCAGGTGGGTGGGGATGGGGCACTGGCCCTCAGGCTGACCAGGTGGAGATGTTTAGGATCAGTGCTAACAACACTACTCACACTTCCGTTTCCTATTAGGCAGTCAGGATGACTGAGGAGATTCTGACTGTTCCGGTTATTAAATAAGTGAGGAAATATAAAAGACAAAGAGACTATTCTTGACATATCATTGGTAATTCTCAGATTATATGTCCTTACAAATTTCATTTACACCGAAAAAGATGACGTTCCATAAGAAAGTGCTAGTAAATGTCACAAATAATTACAAAGAATCTTAAATTAAATTAATTAAATGTGAAATTTTGAAGCAGAAAGTCTGAAATAGTATTTTCTTGTAAAACATACTCCAATAATCTTTTATATAAATTTTTTTAAACAGTGTAGGCTTAATGACACATTCGAACAAATCTCTCATAAATATATTTTTTAAATGGAATCAGAGTGGTTTTGTTGTTGGTCATGCATATTTAAAACAAAAAAAACTAGTTTCAAAGTTTCAAAGTTTCAAGTTTTAATAATGTAGTAATAACATGTTAATAACATTCAAAACTTTGATATTTTTGCACATTTACTTATTAAAGAAAATTAAATGATCAGATACAATATGGTCTAAGTTGAAAGAAGGTTTTGTTTTTAACTATTTAGTGCATTTTTATCTATTTAGTTAGGTTAAAGGGATAATTTGCAACAAAACGAAATTCTGTCAATATTTATTCATTTTTTGTCATTCTAAATTGTGATTATATGACTGCCATATGAGAGTGCAAAAGTTTTTCCCCCCTCTTTGTAAACTTTAACTTGACAGACACTGTCTGTCAATGTACAGAAAAGTGCTGCAAGAAGAGTCTTTAAAATTCCTCTTCAGCAAATTCCTCTTTTTCATTGAAAAACATCAATAGCAGGAATGACATGAGAGTGAATAAATTATAATTGAATTAACCATTTAAATGATGAAAAAATATATGTTTATGATATTATTTAGGAGACTAATCAGTAGGTAATTCCATTTAGAATAAAAGGTAATAACTTTTTAAGGTAATCATTTTCAAAGAAGAAATGAAAATGAATGAATCCCCCCTTTTCAGTGGAATAGTTCCACCATATGTTTGATGGATCCAATAATACGTTCCAATTACCTAAACATAGATTTGTGTGAGCATAGATGTATCATGGGAAGTCAAAAATGCAATGCAGAAGTTGATTCAAGACTTCTGTAAGCATGCCAAAGTACCCCTTATGGCTTGGCGCCTACAAAGACTGTGTCTATGTGCTAATAGTGATATATTAGTGCTCTCTAAAACACACTGCCTTTCCGTGCTCATGTTACTAAGTTTTCGTACTTTACCCCAGTGGTTAGAAAGAGCTACCCTCTGAACTTCACTTTTTTGAATGCAGTGTCAGTTTAACAAAAAAGCCTGACTTCATTTTATGACACACATTGGCTTGGATTTGGTTATACAGGGAATTTGAGTTTCCACCCTGAAATGTAGGCAAATCAAATTTGAAAGACACCCCATTAAATTGTGCTCAGTTTAAGATGACTGTATGTTTGCTCATGCCAGGCACAGTTAAGCTTGTGTATTGTGTGATTGTGTTTAATATGTGAAACATATATAGTATGTAAACACAAGCTAAGTCAGTGGCAGTGAGGTAAATCTAATAAAAGTGGAGGGTTTCCTGTATAATGCCTCATTGTGGAACTCAGTGAGCCTCGGAAACTATCCACATCTACATAATCATGAGGCATACGGCCACAGGCTGCTGTATGGGGAGCTCTGAGTGAAGGTCTTTGACAGTCAATTCCTCCTGATGGTGATTTTTAGAGCGTTCATTGTGTCTGTTGTTGACTGCCATGTAATGTAATTGGCTTAATCACGGCAGGAAAGGAACAAATGAGGTAATCCAACACTACCTCCACCAGCAGCCCCTAGGCCTCACCCTCACCTTTGTAGCCCAGGGTCATGACCTCATGCTGGAGGAGCCAGCAATCCCCCGCTGGACCCCACAGTACCACTGGTGAAATGTCAGGTGAAAACATGAACTGACAGTCTGAACAACATTCAGTTCTTAATCCAGTGCAACATAATTCAGCAACATGAGTTGAACAAGAGTGCTGTTGAGATTTGGCTGTAGGCATGAGTTTTTTTTATTTTTGTACAATTTTGAACAGTAGTACTGATATTCAGACCAACAGCACGATTGCTTTTATAAAACAATTCTGTAGACTTCTATAAATTAATATTGAGAGGCACAATATGACCAATTAAGGTTGTTTTTGCTCCACCAACAAAAAGTTTGATTAAAATTTTGCAATCCATCAAATTCAAATTCTATGTAGTTAATACACATAATTTAAATGACGCAAACAGTGATATGTTTCAGTGCTGTTATATAAATATTCACACTAAATAGCTAAACTAAGTAAACTAAAATATTCTCTGTATAATGTATAGTTATGCCAAGAGAAGTTCTAATGTAATTTATAAGTGGAATACATAACAATAACATTAACATTTATGTTTTTTTTTCAGTAAACAGTGGTAAAATACATCATCAGACCATGTGTGATTATTTAAATGAAGTAGGTAGGATAATGGCCAATTTGACCCTTGTAATGATGCTTAAACGAGCAGTGAAATGAAAAGTCCAGAATCCAAGTGTGACCTCACAGGACTCACCCACTCAAATGACTTCATCTCATCTTTCTGCATGTCCATCAACACTTATTTTAATTAATGACTAAAAACATAATTGTCAACAGACTGGAATCCTGCTGCCTGTTAAATCATCACCTCTAAATATTTCATTACTTAATTTTTCCTTTTCATTCTTTAGATATGATTTTGACATCATTTTCAAATGACAAAACTCCTCAAATAATTTGTGAAGTGTGTATTATTTTAAACCGGTTTTACATAATTGAAAGTTTAGAATTTGCATGAAAACAGTTGGATGAAAACACAGAAAATGTAAATCTATGAGATTTTAAAAACCTGTTTCATTGTCCACCAGGTGAAAATTGCAAGTCTGATTTATTAAAAGATCCCCTCTCCTCAACAGTCTGCATGATTTGAGGAATCATGTTTGTAAAAACAGCTCACATCATGCAACAAAGTTTAATACATAGGGTCATAGGTCTGTTCAAATCTCCAACCCTAAATATGAGCATTAATATGCTCGTTTTAGCAAACTAATCATTATTCGCATACTACGGTTCCCAAATGCTTATTCTTGGGTAATTAGTGGCAGGACTGATGGTACTGTAAGTGCTCTTCTAAATGCCATGTGAATGAGCTCTAGGCTCCAGACAGCAGGGCTGAGAGGTTACTGCTCTTCGATTTGGATTGCTGTGCTGAGGAGCATGAGTCTGCCCTGGAGCCAACCCTCAGTATGTTTACTGCCTCTCAGGAACCGGATTCCCACTTTCAGTTTTTTTATTTCCTCTCTCTCTCTTTCCTAAATCAACAAACTGCTGTTTATTTGTGCACAGTCAACCTGAGCAGTACCACTGGAGCTAAAGGAGTCAGCCACAGCACCAGCATCTCCACAAATAAAGGCAGACAGCTCTTAAGAGTATAAACGCCACACTGGATATATTATACTGATAGAGAGTGATGGGCGCTCTTAATCCAAATATTTGACTCCTAAGTGCATTGTGGAGAGCTTTGAGGTCTGCCAGGAAAGCACTTTAAAAGGATCTCACTCGTTTTGCTCATCTTGCTCAGGAATGAATAAGACTGATGTGGACAGTGTGGAGATAGCATTTCACGCACATGCCTTGCTCAGGAGTTTTACTGGATATTCTAATAAGTTTATGATACTGTATTAGTGCTCTGCTATTCCAAATATTTTAGTGAGCTTCAAGAGAGTGACACTTAAAAAGTTAGTATGACTTTGGGTGTGATGGAACGTGAAGATGAGTAGGGAATGCAACCAGACTGCTATTCATTTTTCATAATGATACTGGGGATCTGTGAAGGATTTTTTTTTCTTGTCTCAGGCTAAAGGTGGACATTATGCAAATGTGTAACATGGTGATGTAGCTAAGTCATAGAAATAATGGCAGGACTGCAACCAAGGCATATAAGAAAATTGACTTTAGTAGTAGGACTTTACATTAACAGTATGTGAATATATGTACTAATGTCTTATAAATTGCAGATTGTTTCAAAGCAAAAGCAAATATATTACACTTTAGAAAAAGGCAAAATCAAAAAAGCATAGGTGCCCTTTAAAAGTAGTCTTGATAATTAATTCTTGATAATCGAAAAATGGGTGGGCCATGCATTGCTATGCATTTACAAGGGTGATCTTGAACTTTCATTGCAAATCTATGGGACTTCATCGGTTTTGTGTTCTACCATGCAAAAATCTTAAGTCCAGTTTCTCATAAACTCTCTCTTTTGCTTTCCTAGTCTTCTGGTCTTCTAGTCGCCATGTCTTCTGCACTTTTTACTTTTCCAATCTTTCTGTTTCTAGATATACTCATCATTCTCACTTCCTGTGGAGAAGACATCATACTCACTTCCTGTTTTGAGTCATTTCCTAGTAATGTTGGTCAGTGGAATTCATGGGATATTCACTCACAAATTTGGCCTTTATTTTGTCTTTTGATTGGTTTATAATTTTTCCTTCCTTCCCAGGAAGTGTCACGATGGGCTTGTTTGAGATGAGCAAATTCTGCGCAGAATCGATCACCGGTGATCACCGCGAGATGCATGCCGGTTAGAAAAGTGTCCGACTTACCTCCGACTTGCTCTGATGCCATGCTGACGTGTGCAAAAAAACTCTCGCGACGGCGAGGCGGCTGTGTCGGATTATGCAGTCGAGCGCAGTTGCTCTCCACCGACTGCGCTGATCAAAAGCATGATGGGAAACGACTGACTGACGTCACAGCTTAATGCTCATTGGTTCAGACACCTGTGATGCTGCGGTTCTCTTCTAAAATATATATATTTTTTTTATCTGATTTCATGTGATTATGTATTTAAATTATGCATGAATATTCCCAAACACGATGACAGTGCGATCTCTGTGTGAGATATGTGATTGTTGTCATATTTCTATAAAAATCTACAATACATGTTTGTATTAAAGTAATAATGGATGATAAATACACCTTTCGTATGGAATTAAATAGCAAGCACTTTAAGTGTATTGTTCGTCATATTTATTTTCATATAAAGGTATCAGAACTGAAATGATATCATGTTTATAAGCAACACAGCACGTGAGTGAGAATAACGCGATATCTGTCTTTGATCTCGTTGGTATCTGTTCCACTTTGAGAGGGCAGAACTGTCCGTCTTGACTGCGCTTATTTCACTTCTCCCCTCACTGCAGCCGCCTACTCTCACCAACATTTCAGGCAAGGCGAGGCGCATCTCAAACAAGCCTATTCTCAGTCACCAGCCCTCTCACCAGCTCAGTCACCAGCCCAGAACTACATTTCCCAGCAGCCCGTCGGGTTCACACCTGCACCCTGTCACCAATCAGCACACCTGTTACTGATCACCTCATTCCCCCATGATATATAAACTGTCACCAGTCACAACACAAGTGTCTGGTCTTGTTGCAGTTTCTCCAGTCTTCCAACTTTGTGTTTGTTCACTTCTCCAGTCTACCTACCTGCCAATTGAAGGATACATTGTGTATGGATGGTGAAGTTTGATATCATCTGGAGTTTTGGTGAACATCAACCTGTCTACTCATCTGAAGTGCTTACCTGGATTCCCCTACCTGCCCTTCTGCCATCTGCAGTTCATCTGTCCTTATATCCTTATACCTGCAAGGGAAAAGGAAACCAATTGTCATGAGTAGTCATTTGAACTCTTTATGAAAACTGGACACTTACCAGAGTTGCTGTTTGGAGTTCCCCATTGGATCTTTCTGTTCGATTATCCTGCGAAATCAGAAAGGACTGTATAAGCCAGGGCTGTCCAAACTCTGTCCTGGAGGGCCGGTGTCCTGCAGAGGTTAGCTCCAACTTGCCTCAACACACCTGACTGGAAGTTTCTATGCCTAGTAAGAGCTTGATTAGCTGGTTCAGGTGTTTAATTAGGGTTGGAGCTAAACTCTGCAGGACACAAGCCCTCCAGGACCGAGTTTGGACAGCCCCAGCATAAGCTATCTTTCTTTGTTTAATGTCCAGTCTGAACGTACCTGCTTCAGTTTGGTTCTGCTGTATAAATAAATGTGTCCCAGTTAACTTACCTGTGCTTCTCCCGGTCTGTTTTGTGACAGGAAGCTACATTTCTGATGCATCTCAGCCAGTTGTTTTTAACGTTTAAAATATACTGGACTTTTTTGGTTCACAAATGTTTGAAAAACTATTACGGACCGCTAATGTTTCCCTCCAGATCTATGTTTATCAGAGCACTGGAAATGCTGCTTTGGAAATTCTTTAATTTCTTTGTATATCAGTGTTCTTTATTCTAGGAATTGAATGGTGCACTAAAACAACACCTGAATTTTTATTTATATATATATTTTTAACACCGCTGTTAAGCCTTTTCTTTGCATTGAGAATTTTCTACAAAGTGAGTTTCGTGCTATAGCAAACAGCAGGCAGATCAGGTCAGATATGTGGTATTTATTTATTTATTTTTTTCCTCAAGACTGTTTGGACTGACCTTGTCTTAACGTATATTAATGAAATGGATGGTATATTTAATGAAAAATTGAGTCAAATTGCAGTCCATTGGTTCCTTAAATACTCTTTCCCTCATCCAATCTGATAGGCTGTACACATTTTTCTAATGCTTTACACTCTTAGAAAAAGAAGGGGGGGAAAAAAAGACCAGAAGGACCCAAAGAGAAAGTGACTCACTCAGCCAACCATGCCAGCTGTTCTCAACAGCCCATTTTGAGTCGCACTGTGAACTAAAAGCCATGTAAAACTGTAGGTGGTCTTCTGTGTGTGATAATCACTTACAAGCTGTAAATACATACACCTTTTGTGCTGTATTTAGCACTCTTTAAACACAGAAACACATCTGAACTGATTTATTATAGCCAACAGTATAGCATCAATAATCATCAGGATTCTGTGTGGTACTTCACATAAATGCAAGGAATAATGGATCAGTTTTATTTAAGATGGCTGCTTGTATTTGCATGGTCGTGGAGTGTGTGGAAACTGTTGATCTCCACAGTCCCAGCAGGTGTTTAGCAGCCAATATACATTATGCTCCAGTTTCTGTCTCTACACATGTGCAAGGGAGAGCGCTTAGTATTGACAAGCACCTGGGGGCTTTAAAGTGGAGTCCCCATGGGGTGGTACATTGCTAAAGCTAAAGTATTTAATGTGTAATATTTTATGTCCCCCCCCCTCAAATTATTTAGTACGGCAAATCTGCTTCTGCAATTAAAATTACATGAGACGGAAAGAATTGTCCAGTGTTTGCAGGAGAAATGATAACATCAATGGTAATGTTAATGCACTTGACCTGCCACACAGAAGGGGATCATGTGAAATCTGATATTTTACAGTAAGCTCATGAAAGACTGGTCACTAATGTAAAAGTACCAAATCATATCACCATGTATTTATTTTATGAACAGGCTACACTGTATATATGGCAAAGGAATATTATAAAAAAGAATTAACACACCATGTCAAAAATGTAATTGAATATCCAAAGAAACATGACACTTTGCATCTAAGATCTATGATAAGATTAATTTAACCAAAAAACTATAAACTATACATTATATACTGAACAAAATTATAAACGCAACACTTTTGTTTTTGCCCCCATTTTTCATGAGCTGAACTCAAAGATCTAAGACTTTTTCTATGTACACAAAAAGCCTATTTCTCTCAAATATTGTTCACAAATCTGTCTAAATCTGTGTTAGTGAGCACTTCTCCTTTGCCGAGATAATCCATCCACCTCACAGGTGTGGCATATCAAGATGCTGATTAGACAGCATGGATGGATTATCTCGGCAAAGGAGAAGTGCTCACTAACACAGATTTAGACAGATTTGTGAACAATATTTGAGAGAAATAGGCCTTTTGTGTACACAGAAAAAGTCTTAGATCTTTGAGTTCAGCTCATGAAAAATTGGGGCAAAAACAAAAGTGTTGCGTTTATAATTTTGTTCAGTGTAAATCAGAAGATGTACATAGGACAGCAAAAACATTAAAGTTACATTAAATATTAAAAAACATAAGTGACACAATCTTATCTCAACACATTTAATAAACAGCTGAATGTGAAATTTAGTCATTCTAATTAGTTTTGAGGCTAATTTTGATGTTGTATTTTGTTTCTTTGGAACAAATTCTGTTGCATATCAAAGGCTGTTTTGTGTCTATTTGTTAAATGAGGGAAAAGCTAAATTTGCTTATTGTAATTTATGGGGTTATTATTCAGTAATTAAATGAGTTAGATGTAGAATTCAAATATATTTGATATGTATTAAAACCTATAGGCTAAATTAGTGAAATCATTCAATTTGAATTTATAGTGTTGCTATTATGGCATATCTTCAGTTGATTTAGTATTTTACATTAACCCTAAAAAGGGCAAAACCATAAAGAGACATCAAAAAATTAATTTATTGCTATTTTCCATCTTATTGGGTCTCAAATATTACAATTTCATGATTTTTTTCAAAACTTGACTCTTATTTTTTGATTTGAATGTTTGTATCCCCCAGGATACGTCGCCCCTTTGGGGGTATAAATTCACTGAAAACAGAACACTTGTTTATCAAAGCTTGTTACAACATAGTTGTAATTCCTGAACACTTTGGAATGCAGACCTTTTCAGCAATAATAAGCAGATTATTGCTGAAGTGAAAGCATTTAAAAAAAAGAAAGTATAAAAAAGTTATAAAAGTTTAAGATTACAGTAAAGATAATGTATTATACTATTTTATTTTATTTTATTGCATTTTATTTTATATAAAATAAATATTTTATAAAATATGTTGCACCCTAAAATTGCTATAAAATCAAAGCCACATGTCTAACCAAGTTATGTTCCAAATTTGAAGTTGATATCACAAAAATAGTGGTTCCTGGGAGATTTTGTTTGGGCACTATACCAAAAATAACCACTGGGTTACACCCAAACTCTATTGAATTTTTTGAAGCAGTTTTCTGTCACCAATCAATCATTTTCTGTCACAATATCACTTCTATTACCAAATATGGAACCTTGACTGTCAGACCTTTCCAACCATATATGTTTTGTCAAGAGTCTTAGGGAACCTATCATACACCCGGCGCAATACGGCGCAAGTGTTTTTGCTAGTTTCAGCCCGATGCAGTTATCATCGTCACGTCCTGCACCACGTTGTTTAAATAGCAAATGCATTTGCGCCCATTTCTGCGCTCATGGGTGTGCTGGTCTGAAAACGAGGCGCTTTGTTGGCACGTTGCTATTTTGAGGCAAATGAACTAGACTGCACCATTGACCAACTAAAACCTGGTCTGAAGTCAATGGTTGTTATTTAAAGAGCGCGGTAGTAATATGCACCTATAGTGTCCACAACACTCGTACACTCTGCTTATTACACACACAGGGATGCGCAGCAGCACACAAGCATGCCGAATATTAAAAATGAAAGGAATACAATGTAAAAGATTATTATTGTGTAGGCTACATAAATATAAAAATGCTTACATGTCATAATGGATAGTCATTGCATGTATCAAAATTAGGCTACATTTGCTTGCGCACGAGCAGCTCCGTTTCCTCTCTGGAGATGCTTTCAGTCTTTGCGCTTGCAAATTCCGCTGTGTAAATTGCGAATTCACCATGGCACAAACGCAACAGGCTCTTAAAGGGAATGGGAGATGAGACTCTAATTTGTTTATTGCATGTTATGCCCAAAACACACCCATTACTCATTAAGAGAATAGGGACAACCCGGGCGCGCCGACTGTTTTTCCTGTCGTTAAATTAGCAAAAGTGGATTTGTACACGCCCTAAGTGCACCTGCGCCTTGCGCTTTAGACCATGCACTTAGATCGTTAAAATAGGGCCCTATATATGTATTTTTATGTCTTGATTTATACCCCTAAAAGGGTGACGTATCCCCTGAGAAACAAACATTTAGAGACAGATTACAAAAAATGTAAGCATTTAATTCATACAATTTGCGTATATTAAAATAGATGTGTAGATTAACACTTTCTTTCACTATTTCTTCTCTTCAATGTGCAGTAAAGAAAGATCTGAGAATCTGTCCTGTGCCACTGAAGATCGGAGCCAGATTCTCCTCATAACTGAGAAACTTTCTGATGTTGCCGAACCAATGGGCAGCATAAGTGCAAACTACAGTAGTCTGAAAAAGTTTGTATATTTGTCCTTCTGTAGCCTACTTCATCTTTAAGTTTCTCAAGAGTAATCGGCGATGCGATCGCACATTTCACAAGATCCACTTCAGCTGTCACAAGCTGAGGGTGAAGCTTAAGGCTTGCGTACATGCTTAAACTGAATACTGCATCACACGCAACACTCAAGGCCATCGCTTCAAATCACCTGTCCAATTCAGCCAGAAATGACTCAGTCCACCACATTTTTATTAGCGGGTTTATAAAAAAAACAACGAATATTTGTTAACTTGGCAAAGCGGGAAAATAACGAAAAGAGAGTCCTCTCATGTCCTCTCAAGTTGAGAATCATTCGGGACTCACGAGGATATGGGGCTTAAATAATTAATTTAGCCCAAAACGTACTTATTCTAATCACTAAAATAATAGGATAATATAAATAAAATGAGAATATGTGAATTCTTTCATTTTTATATTTTATTCATAGCTCAGATAAAATCATTACCCCCAACCCCCGTAAACTCCGCCTATGCTTCTCAAGTGTTTGTATCCCCCAGGATACGTTGCCCATTTTAGGGTTATTGAAACCAGGCAGGGGGCCTTACACCAGTAGTTGGATAAGATTGCCTCTTTAAACATTTTAGATTTTTTCTTTTCTTTTTTTCCTACAAAACTAGGTTAGTAAATGTTTCTATTTACTGAATTTCCCTTAATAACACATTGGATGATGCATCATTATCCATGTACATGAGAACAGATACAGATTTGGAACAATATGAAAGTAGAAATTATAGTAATAATCATTATAATAATGACAAAGTTTTCGATTTTGGGTGAACTATCCCTTGTTAAGTCAGGATGTTTAACAGGGAGATTTTAATGATCCATGTGGTTTTGAACATGTGGTTTGTAGTCCCTCTTCATTTAATTCTTCTTCTTCCTTCCGGGCTTGTTTCAGAGGCATTAGATGCATGATATGTGAGCATTGCGTTGAATATTTCAGTGTCTGTCTGCCTGGTCCATGCTGACCTGCCTGACATGTGACGTTGTGCTCTCGCTGGAAATGCCCTGTCGCCTCACATCAGTCAGCTGGCTGGAAGAAGCAGCTGCCCCTCTTCTCCTCTCCTGTTTTTCTCTCATCTTCTCCTTTCTCTCAAATAAACCCAACATATTGATTCGAGAGAGAAGAAGCAGTGAAAAAAATAATTGTTTGCACATGCATGGCACAATTGCTAGTTTCATGTAATTTTACAATAAAATACTTAAAATGATAATTTTAAAATAATAATTTAAAATTGAAAGAACAATTATTTAAGTGGGAAAAAATAGTAAATTGACATTCCCAGAATTGTGACAACTCACATTTGGTTTATTATTGAAACAGCTGTTTCTTCTTTTCTTATCATTTATTTATATGAAGGTTTTATGTTACATCTTATTTTGTTAAATTAATGTTTATTACATTATTTTAGTGTCACTTGAGTCACTATGATAATGTTCTTTTGTGTATACTGTATGTGTCATACCTCAGGTCTGTTTGTTGTGTTTTCTTCCCCCATGAGCTCTGTTTGACCTAGTTTCTGTCTCCGTTTGATTATGTCATTTGGGTCAGGTGTGTCTGGTTAATAGCCTGTCCTGAAACGACCACAGAGGTCTTGTGGTGTGTGTGGGCAGCTAAGCCCCCTGAACATTCTGAACTCCCACCCTGCCTCCCTCTCCCACCTCCTCTATATCAGTCCTCACCATCGCTGTTTCCTGGGAGTCCCTCTGCTCACCCTCAGCCCACCATCTGTGCAGTGGGATCGCCGTGAGTCTGCCAGTCTCCATTGGCGTCATGGCTGGAGGATCCCTTGTCTCCGCCTCCAGTCTCTGAGTCCTGGACTCCGCCTCAGCCCTTCGACCCAGCGGCTCCACCATGGCTCCTAGCTCCCTCCTCTCCACCATGGCCCATCAGTCCACCAGCTCCGCCAGGCTCCCACATCCCTCCGGCTCCACCTTGGTCTGCCGTCGACCATCCGCTGCCTCGCGACTCCACTCCTCCGGCTACACCTCGTCCCTCCAGCTCTGTCAGGCTCCACCTTGGTCCTCTGTTGCTCCGGCTCCACAGCGGCCTTCTGGGCCTCCGCCTCGGTCGCCTGAGCCATCTGCTCCACCTTGGCCCTCCGGATCCTCCCTGTCGCCCTGGCTCATCGGCTCGGCCTTGGGCTTCACAACCACCTGCTCTGCCGCTGTCGGTCATCCCCCTGGAGTCTTCAGCCCTTCCTCCACCATTGCTCCTCCCTCTGTCGGCTCCACTGTGGGTCGCCATCATTACTGGGATCTGGGTCCCGCCTGGCTTCTCCCTGGCTCCTCCCTCCGTCTGATCCACCCTGGATTTTGGTTGTCGTCCTCCTCCTGGGTGTCCGTCCTCCACCGGAGCCTCCACCTGTCTTGTATGCCTGCCTTCCTGCCAGCCCTTTGCCGTCCCCTGTCACCATTCCTTTTGTCCTCCTCCTAAGTCCCCCTCCGTCCCTCCCTTTGTCTCTGCGGCGCGAGGTCGTGCCTTCCGGGATGGGGGGCGAACTGTAAGACCTTAGGACTGTTTGTTGTATTTTCTTCCCATGTGCTCTGTTTGACCTAGTTTCTGTCTCCATTTGATTATGTCATTTGGTTCGGGTGTGTCTGGTTAATTGTCCTCATTTGCTCCACTATTTTAGTTGTGTTCTGTTCTCTGTTTGTCGTCCAGTCTACTACGTCCCAACGTGTGATCCTGCTTGTCCGACCTGTGTTCGCCCTTTTGTGGATTATTAAAGATTATTTGCATTGTTCATCGTGCTCGTGCATTTTCATTCACCATAGCTGTGAAAGTATGAGACCCTGTGTAACTTCTATTTGTTAGTATTTAAAGCAAGAAATTCTGCAATTGTATTTCAGATATTCTATTTCAGTTAATGAATTTTCTTTACTGTAAAGTTCATTTAAATTGCTTAAACTTTTTTTATCATAAATTTCAACCCACCATGGTAGTAGAGTAGGTTGTAACAGATCCAAATTGGACGTAACCTTCTAACTCTTTTCTCCTGCTGCCACTATGCATTAATTGCGAACGGTTCTTTTAGGTCCTTCTTCAATAACTTTAAAGGGGTCATATGATGCTGCTAAAAAGAACATTATTTTGTGTATTTGGTGTAATGAAATGTGTTTATGCGTTTGCAACTTTACAGATCTTCTTTATGCACCAAGAGCTTGTAACACTCCAAAGAGAAAGGAAAAATTGAAATTGCATCATATGACCCCTTTAAAACCCACACACTGATATGTGTGTGTCTGGATATGATTTTTTACTAACACCACTCTCTACAAGATCTTATTAATAAGTAAATGAATCAGCAAATGGTACCATGTAATATGCATCCCTGCATTGCTCAATATTTCATTCATCTAATAACTCTGTTTAGAAAGTGGTCCAATAGTGTCTGTGCAATTACAGTTTTTTTCAACTGCTTACACACCAAATCTTTACTTGTCACACAATTTCTGAAACCTGACACTCAAACAGCAGAACCACACACCAAATCTGCAAAACCATACACTAATTCTAGGCCTTTGACTCAGTTTTATATTTCATAAAACACTTTTTGCAAAAGACAACACACAATTCTCTATGTAACACACAAATATCTAACAGGAAGTATCTTGATTTCCTTTTTCAAACACAACCAATCAAAATGCCACACTAATTCATCAGCACCTCACACTAACTCCTCACATGTGCAAACACTCATTGCTTTACTTAACACCAACCAATCATGGCTTTAGAATAGGCCTATAAATAGGCCAAAGGTCATGTTATAGGTTTTGAACAATGGATGCAAACAATGCAGACAGAGTAGGGGGAGTTGGAGGGAAAGCCAGAGGACGAGGCAGAGTTCGAGTTAGAGGAGGAGGAGGAGGAGGAGGAGGAGGAGCAAGGGGAGCAAAGGGGAGGAAGAGGAGGAGGACAAAGACCAGGAACAAGAAGAGTGGTCTCTGATGAGATTAGGGCTACTATCATTGATCATGTGATCAACCATGGTCTAACAATGAGAGAGGCTGGACCGAGAGTCTAGCCTAATTTGAGTCAATTTACAGTGGTGGGTATAATTCGAACCTTTAGAAATGATAACAGGTATGTAACAATTTACTGTAATGTACATGTTCTAATGTACACATAATAGCTATTTCAGCATAACATACGGTATACTATAATACATATATTTTAGCACCCGTGCATCCATTTACTGTAGTGCACTGCACAATTGATCACAGTCTGGTAGGTTATCATACTGTACAACAGTACAGCTCAATGTAAGAAGACATTCTGACTGTTACAGTTTATGGCACACACTCACACTATTCTAGAATCTTCTACAGAGTAGCAAGGCAAAGGTTTCATGGTGGGCGAGGTCACAAGTTCACTGAAGAGCAAGAGACGGCTATCGTGAATTTGGTTTTGGCCAATAATGCTATAAGAATTCGTGAAATATGCAATCATATCCTTAATGATGCCACAATTTTTGCTAACATAAATGCTGTGAGCCCCTCAACAATACATCGTGTCCTCCAGAGAAATCAACTGAGAATGAAACCCTATCCCATTTGAAAGGAACTGTAACCGAGTCAAGAACCTTCGACATGACTTTGTGGAGGTAAAAGGGCCTTTCGCACCGCAGGAACCTTTTCATAGTACCAGAACTAATTGTGGAACTACCCACTTTTTGGCGTTTTCGCACCGCCGGAACTGGGAGCGATTTTAGTACAAGACTGCCTTTTTTGAGAACCAAATTAGCTCCTACTCCGGAGCAGGGTCTAACCAGCACAACTGGTACTAATCGTGACGTAATAGACATTGATTGGCCAAACGCGTATGAAAACGCCCTTACCCGCCATGATTTAAAACGCCGTGTAAACATACTGTAAACATTGTGTCAACTTATTTCGCAAGTATGGAGAACAGCGATAGATGGACGGATGATAGAAGTGCAGGCACTTGTAGCAAATGTAGCACTGCAAGTTGTCGATGGAGATTCTTAGTCCTTCTTTGTGTTCTTTCAATCGCTTTACGTATACGTCGACGTTCCATGTCCATTATTGTGAAACCCGGGAGACACAACAAAAACACAGCTCCAATCACAGCGTCCTCCATCCTCCTGTTGTTAACGTTGTTTTTCTTTGTTTCCGTAGTTGAACGCCGCGCACAAATGACGTTGCTGTCGACCGGTTCCTAGTACACACTCTCGGTGCGAATGCAACCCTTTAAATGGTACTGGAAAATAGTT
>NW_015542356.1:722198-723835 GCF_001515605.1 Sinocyclocheilus anshuiensis | reverse complement strand
TTTCCGTTCTTTCAATCGCTTTACGTATACGTCGACTTTCCATGTCCATTATTGTGAAACCCGCGAGACACAACAAAAACACAGCTCCAATCACAGCGTCCTCCATCCTCCTGTTGTTAACGTTGTTTTTCTTTGTTTCCGTAGTTGAACGCCGCGCACAAATGACGTTGCTGTCGACCGGTTCCTAGTACACACTCTCGGTGCGCAAGTTCACTGAAGAGCAAGAGACGGCTATCGTGAATTTGGTTTTGGCCAATAATGCTATAAGAATTCGTGAAATATGCAATCATATCCTTAATGATGCCACAATTTTTGCTAACATAAATGCTGTGAGCCCCTCAACAATACATCGTGTCCTCCAGAGAAATCAACTGAGAATGAAACGGCTGTATAAGGTCCCATTTGAAAGGAACTGTGACAGAGTCAAGAATCTTCGACATGACATCAACACTTTCTCCAATATATCAGACTTGCACCTACCAAGTCAAGCTATTGGGTTGTGCATATACTGATCTACATGTTATTTAGTCTTTTACAGAGAATTTTGGAGATGGATGCCCATGCTATCATCCATGAATGCATTTATGTGGATGAGGTGGGCTTCAATCTCAGCAAAACCAGAAGAAGGGGGAGAAAAGTCATTGGACAAAGGGCCATTGTCAATGTCCCTGGACAACGTGGAGGAAACATTACAATGTGTGCTGCAATTAAATAGAATGCTGTCCTGCACCATCATGCCAGACTTGGCCCCTATAACACTGATCACATCATACGTTTTCTGGATGCTGTTCATGATATGCTCGTTCAAGGTCTGCAGAATGAAGACCAGGCAAGATTTGTCATCTGGGATAATGTCAGCTTTCATCGCGCCCATCAGGTCCAAAACTGGTTTGTTACTCATCCCCATTTTTCTGTTGTCTACCTGCCTCCATATTCACCATTTCTAAACCCTATAGAGGAATTTCTCCACATGGCGCTGGAAAGTGTATGATCGTCATCCCTATGTCAACATGACAGTTCTCCAGGAATGTGGAGACATTAATGATCCAACCAAGGTTGGATACGCCATACAAGGAGGTTCTTTCCACAGTGTCTGGCAAGAGAGAACATGGCATGTGACGTGGATGAAGTATTGTGGCCGGACCTAGCCCGGACGAGGGATTGAGCCTAGATGCACCCAACCATCTCTCTCTCACACACACACACACACACACACACACACACAATTCCTTTGGAAAATCATATTTTTTTCAAAATTATGTTTGGATTCTGTCCAACAGAAATCCTCTACTCCTAAAAAAAACTTTTTCATTCCGCGTCGCCCCATCAAGCTCTTGCTGGATCTGCTCCTCTGCTATCAACGAGTGGAACGTCTGTTCTTCTGCAACAGACAGCGAAACAGCCACTTTTTGGTTGTTAAAAAAGGTGCGCTCGTTCAAAACAGTTGCGTTCGATCCTTCGCTGGCTGTGCTTATTTAAATCTAGCGGTTCTGTTGTGTTTGTGTCACAAACAGTTCAGTGACGCAGGTAGTTATGATTCGCTCCGGCCAATCCGTGATCAGCAGAGTTTACACGTCACGTTTTGGTAACGGTACGGTTCACTTGGAACCTCAACCGAGGTGGTACTAAAAAAAGTA
>NW_015542356.1:717959-721996 GCF_001515605.1 Sinocyclocheilus anshuiensis | reverse complement strand
CGCTTTAGAGTGGGCGGGATTATTCACATGTCGTTATAGTTGCGCCGCCTCTACTACCACGACTCCTGAAAAACTTTTTCATTCCGCATTGCCCCATCAAGCTCTCGCTGGAGCCGCTCCTCTGCTATCAACGAGAGGAACGTCTGTACTTCATCAACAGACAACGATTTTTGGTTGTTAAAAAAGGTGTGCTCTTTCAAAACAGTTGCGTTCGATCCTTCGCTGGCTGTGCTTATTTAAATCTAGCGGTTCTGTTGTGTTTGTGTCACAAACAGTTCAGTGACGCAGGTAGTTATGATTCGCTCCGGCCAATCCGTGATCAGCAGAGTTTACACGTCACGTTTTGGTAACGGTACGGTTCACTTGGAACCTCAACCGAGGTGGTACTAAAAAAAGTAACAGGTACCAGGTACTTTACCCAGTGGAAACCCCCACCAAAAGTGAACCGTACCGTGCCATACCATGCAGTGGAAAAGCGCTAAAAGACCGTGTTCTAGGTTAGTGCATGCAGAGGTTTTCGGTCTGATAATTAACACGTCTGTTTTTTTCAGAATTTAGCAGAATGAAATTGCTAGTTATCCAGCTTTGTACATTGACTATGCATGAAGTTAGTTTTGTGAATTGGTATGTTTCGTCAGGCTGTGAATAAATGTAGAGCTGAGTATCATCAGCATAACAACTAACAGAGGATAAAAAGCAAAGGTCCTAGTACTGTGCCTTGTGGCACTCCATACTGTACTTGTGATCAATAGGATACCTCTTCATTTACTGCTACAAATTGATGATGGTCAGGTAAGTACAATTTGAACCATGCCAAAGCAATTCCACTAATGCCAACATAACTTTCTAGTCTATTCAAAAGAATGTTGTGGTTGATAGTGTCAAACACAATGCTAAGATCCAATAGCACTAATAAAGATTTACAACCACGATCAAATGATATAAGTAGGTCATTTGTAACTCTGATTTGTAACAACCTTCAAACAGGTTCAAACAGGTTTTAAAAACATATTCTAATGATAATGACAAATTAATAATGTTAATAAGAGGATCTTTGACTTCTGGAAGAATCTCTTTTAGTAGCTTAGATGGAATAGGGTCTAACAGAGTGGTTCTCAACTCCAGTCCTCGGGACCAACTGCTCTGCTTATGTTAGTATGTCTCCCTTATTTAATGCACCTGATTCAGGTCTTCAGCTCGTTGGGAGAGAGATCCATAAACTGAACTGTGTGTGTCAGATTCAGAAACATGCAAAATGTGCAGAGCAGTGGGTCTCGAGGACTGGAGATGAGAACCACTGGTCTAACATACATGTCATTGGTTTAGATGATTTAAGAAGTTTATACAATTCTTCCTCTCCTATAGCAGAAAATAAGTAGAAATGTTCCTCAGTGGATCTATATCTGATGCTATACTATAGCTGATGGCTGAAAGGTTATCCTTTTCTCTCTGATAGTATTGATCTTGGAAGTAAAGAAATTCATACTGTCATTACTGCTGTTCTGTTGGGAAATGTCTGTGTCTGTTTATGTTTTGTTTTTCATTAATTTTAGCAACAGTATTGAATAAATACCTGGGGTTGTGCTTGTTTTATTCTAAAAAAAATGAAATGTAAGCAGATCTAGCATTTGAAAGGCTTTTCTGTAGGTAGAAGTACTTTCTTTCCATGCAATACAAAATACCTCTAGTTTTTTTTTTCCAGGCTGCTCTCTTTAGGGTGCGAGTGTGCTTGTTATCCCATGGTGTAAGGACTGTTTTCCTTAATATTCTTTAAGTGTGAAGGAGTAACAGTGTCTAAAGTGCTGGGGGAAATAGTCAATAGTTTCTGTCACAACAATTTTTTCTGAGCTATTGGATATGCTAAGGAGTTAAGATAAGTCAGGAAGATTATTTACAAAGCAGTATTTTGAGGTAGAAGTGATAAATATACATATTGCACCATATTGACAAAATATTTACAGTTTTGATGACAACTCAAGTTTAATTTCATGAAACAAATGAAAGTGTCAGTTCATCAAACAAAGATGAGTTGGAACAGTGGACAGATAAGAAATAGTGTGACTAGTATTAGCTTTTTCTTGAAATGCTTTGGTGGACTGGGAACTGCCATCCCTTCCCTGTTTGTCTGCTCGTCAACCATAATGCCTTGACACAACTCACCAATACCAATACAAACTCAATATCTATATGCAGAATGATGTGCTGATAGTGAACCTTTTGGCAGAAGTTCATATGAAGCCCATGGCAGGGTGTCTCCATGACATCAAAGGTGAGTAGCACTGCTTTTAGCAATTAAAAGCCGGAAATAGCACACATTGTTGTAAGTGTTCCATTTATAACGCAAGAGCCTTGAGATACTGTGTGATCGCTTACTGACATGGTATGTTGAGCAAGGCCTGGCGCCTTCCAGCCCTCAAGAGTGGAGGAGAGGTCAAGAGGGTCAAGTTCAGAGGCACAAACCTTTGGGTCTATTTTTGTTGCAGCAGGCATTGACAGTCACTCATATAAAAAGAGGGATTGCATGAAGAAAATTTGGACTGGTGCATATAAACATATCAAGTACCTACCAAGATTACAATGCTCAACACCCCATTACTACCCCCATTAGAAATTGGAATGTCCAGAGAGTGGCAGTATAAGGTTAATGCTCTATTGCAGGGCTGTCCAAACTCGGTCCTGGAGGGCCGGTGTCCTGCAGAGTTTAGCTCCAACTTGCCTCAACACACCTGACTGGAAGTTTCTATGCCTAGTAAGAGCTTGATTAGCTTTGAGGTGTGTTTAATTAGGGTTGGAGCTAAACTCTGCAGGACACCGGCCCTCCAGGACCGAGTTTGGACAGTCCTGCTCTATTGCATTCGAAAATAACAAACCCCTTACACTAAACATAACAAATAGCGTTAACAAAAGCAAATGTGAGAAAAAACACATTTGCTGAATCAACCGTTTCTGAGGCTTTGTGCTCTTTGTGGAGTGTCAGGACTGATGTTTTACAGGACTTGTACATGAGCACTCTACATTGCAAGTGCAATGTTGTGCCAGGAGAGCTACTGAGCAAGTTTGCTAAATTAGAAAAGCCATACATACGGAGCTGGTTATGTGATATAAACATCAAAATATATTACTTTACAAATCACTGAATATGGTATGAGTGTTCTGAGGTCATATTACATTGTATTGTGCAAGGAACCGTGTGAACATGAGTCATTATTGATTGATAATTAATCATAATTTATGTGAAAATTAATAAAAAGGAAGGTTTTACTGCATCTAGTTTTCAGCTGGAAACGGCAGTGAAATATGCTACCCAGTCTCATTGGAAATACAGTATGTGCCTCTACCTACATTTCTGCAAAACTAAAAAAAAAGCACCTATACATACTAATCACTTTAGTTTCCAGTTGAAATGAACACTAAAGGCAGTAAAACTGTCTGAGTTTTAGAGACTTTTTTCTTCAGAGACTTTTATTCCTTTTCACAAAAAGTATGATTTACCGAGTTTCTATTAAAACAGCCTAATCTTCACAATTTGTTTTGCACCATTCAACATTTTTTAACATGCTATACAGCGTTGCCCTTTGAGGTGACGGGCTTCGTGGAGGGGGTATATTATTATTAACTTTTTAGTGATAATCGCCAAATATTTCATTTGCCACGAAACATGCAATAATTAAAACATGTTTTACAGTTAACCCGGGTGGGAAATAATATCTATAGGTATGTTTTTAGAGTTTTTCAGAAATGTAGGAAGAGACAAGTATTTCCAGTGAGCTTGGGTTGCATATTACAATACAAAATGTAATAAATGCTAAACAAGCATTTAAACAGGGCTCACAAGTTTACAACCATCTAACATCTTTTCCATCTGATCATGACTATAAATGACAACAAGTGCCCCAGTATGAGAGAATCGTCTCGTTACGTATTGTAACCCTCGTTCCCTGAAGGAGGGAACAGAGACGTCACGTCGGTGACCGATGAATTGGGAATCTCGCTAGAGAGACCAATCTACTTAGAGTGTAAACTAAACAAGCCAATGC
>NW_015542356.1:712783-715799 GCF_001515605.1 Sinocyclocheilus anshuiensis | reverse complement strand
CTGTCCAAACTCGGTCCTGGAGGGCCGGTGTCCTGCAGAGTTTAGCTCCAACCCTAATTAAACACACCTCAAAGCTAATCAAGCTCTTACTAGGCATAGAAACTTCCAGTCAGGTGTGTTGAGGCAAGTTGGAGCTAAACTCTGCAGGACACCGGCCCTCCAGGACCGAGTTTGGACAGTCCTGCTCTATTGCATTCGAAAATAACAAACCCCTTACACTAAACATAACAAATAGCGTTAACAAAAGCAAATGTGAGAAAAAACACATTTGCTGAATCAACCGTTTCTGAGGCTTTGTGCTCTTTGTGGAGTGTCAGGACTGATGTTTTACAGGACTTGTACATGAGCACTCTACATTGCAAGTGCAATGTTGTGCCAGGAGAGCTACTGAGCAAGTTTGCTAAATTAGAAAAGCCATACATACGGAGCTGGTTATGTGATATAAACATCAAAATATATTACTTTACAAATCACTGAATATGGTATGAGTGTTCTGAGGTCATATTACATTGTATTGTGCAAGGAACCGTGTGAACATGAGTCATTATTGATTGATAATTAATCATAATTTATGTGAAAATTAATAAAAAGGAAGGTTTTACTGCATCTAGTTTTCAGCTGGAAACGGCAGTGAAATATGCTACCCAGTCTCATTGGAAATACAGTATGTGCCTCTACCTACATTTCTGCAAAACTAAAAAAAAAGCACCTATACATACTAATCACTTTAGTTTCCAGTTGAAATGAACACTAAAGGCAGTAAAACTGTCTGAGTTTTAGAGACTTTTTTCTTCAGAGACTTTTATTCCTTTTCACAAAAAGTATGATTTACCGAGTTTCTATTAAAACAGCCTAATCTTCACAATTTGTTTTGCACCATTCAACATTTTTTAACATGCTATACAGCGTTGCCCTTTGAGGTGACGGGCTTCGTGGAGGGGGTATATTATTATTAACTTTTTAGTGATAATCGCCAAATATTTCATTTGCCACGAAATAATTAAAAATTAAAACATGTTTTACAGTTAACCCGGGTGGGAAATAATATCTATAGGTATGTTTTTATCAGAAATGTGAAATGTAGGAAGAGACAAGTATTTCCAGTGAGCTTGGGTTGCATATTACAATACAAAATGTAATAAATGCTAAACAAGCATTTAAACAGGGCTCACAAGTTTACAACCATCTAACATCTTTTCCATCTGATCATGACTATAAATGACAACAAGTGCCCCAGTATGAGAGAATCGTCTCGTTACGTATTGTAACCCTCGTTCCCTGAAGGAGGGAACAGAGACGTCACGTCGGTGACCGATGAATTGGGAATCTCGCTAGAGAGACCAATCTACTTAGAGTGTAAACTAAACAAGCCAATGCACATTGATTGCATTGCATGCGATGACTGCTTCCAGCTGCCTCTGATCACAGCGTGAGTATAATTAGGCAGCAGGTGCAACGCATACTCAGGTTTTCACTGAGGAGTCGAGCCGGTGATCCGGCCATTCAGCGGTGGTACAGCAGCTGTGGTGATGAGACGTGACGTCTCCATTCCCTCCTTCAGGGAACGAGGGTTACAATATGTAACCGAGACGTTCCCTTTCAGTCGGTCACTTTCGACATCACGACGGTGACCGGCGAATTGGGAATCCCTACCAAAACACCACGGATGCTGCCCCTTCCAGTGTATTGTGCGAGCCTCCTGTGCCCCCTTTTTGGAGTAGGCCGGGGCTCGCAACAAGAAGACCAGTCACTGTTGTCGTAGCACTACCCACTCAGTGAGATTGGATTACACTGGGAAAACGTACCTGTTCCCCTTGGAACAGGAATGTTGCGGAAGCCCCATCCTTCCCGAAAGGGGTTTCAGAAGCGCTTACACATATGGAAACTGTTTAGGTGCATATGGAAGATTTAGAGGTGACTACAACTCTTTTGGGAAATGGCAGGAAGTCTGTCGGGGAAACACAGGCTCTGAGGCTATACCATGGACTTTACACATATGGGATCCGCTTACGTCTCTACATATGGAACCCAGCCCTCTACCGGTTCTCAAGGATTCATCTAGTGAGGGCCTAGTGCCGAATTTTCCGCGATGTCTGGCTGCCGAGGGGATGGAGGAGCTCGACAGGGTCTACAGTAAGGACTCTCTGGAGCGGTTTTAGCAAGCCGACACTAAACCGAGGCCTCTTGGTGCTTCTACCCGTTTGAGGTGAGAACACAGGAGGATACCGGTTCAACATGAAGGCTATAGAACCTAGCAAACATGTTGGGGGTCGCCCAGCCCGCAGCTCTACAAATGTCTGTCAGCGAGGCACCACGAGCCAGCGCCCAGGAGGATGCAACACTTCTAGTAGAGTGAGCTCGCAACCTGAGGGGGCAGGGCACCCCCTGTGCTTGATAAGCCAGGGTGATGGCATCCACTATCCAGTGGCCCATCCTCTGCTTGGAGACGGCATTCCCCTTCTGCTGGCTTCTGTAACAAACAAAGAGCTGTTCTGAGGTCCTGAAGCTTTGTGTCCGGTCCACGTGCAATCTTAAAGCGCAGGTTCACCACCTGATCCCTGAAGGGAGTAGTAGGACCTTGGGCACATAGCTGGGCCGGGGCCTCAGGATTACCTGGGAGTCAGCTGGCCCAAACTCTAGGCACGATTCGTTGACCGAAAATGCGTGCAGGTCCCCTACCCTCTTCATTGAAGGAAACTTCAGCTTGACTGATTGCAAAGGCTCAAATGGGACTCACTGTAGTGCTTCGAGCACCAGAGAGAGGTCCCAAGAAGGTATAGAGGGAGGTCGAAGAGGGTTCAAACTTCTCGCCCCCCTAAGGAACCTGATGACCAGGTCGTGCTTCCCCATCGTTCTCCCCTTCACGGTGTCGTGGTTAGCAGAAATAGCAGCGACGTAAACTTTAAGGGTGGAAGGAGACAGGAAGGAGCAAGAAGGAGAGCACGACTCTGATCAGACATCTTTGGGGGTCCTCTCGATGAGAGGAACACCACTCGACGAACAGGTTCCACTTCAA
>NW_015542356.1:712458-712641 GCF_001515605.1 Sinocyclocheilus anshuiensis | reverse complement strand
CCGTCCAGGGACCAGACATGAAGTTTCCAGAGATCTGGACGCGGGTGCCACAGGGTGCCCCGTCTCTGTCTGAGTCAGTAGATCCTTCCTCAGAGGAATCTTCCATGGCAGGGCTGTCACGAGGAGCATCAGTTCCGGGAACTGACCATCGACAGCTCGACTGTGGAGAGAGTCAGCAGCACT
>NW_015542356.1:710776-711200 GCF_001515605.1 Sinocyclocheilus anshuiensis | reverse complement strand
ATCTTGCACTGTTCCCCAGCCAGCTGCTTGACTTACGATGTTTCTCTTTGCACATGTACAGTATTATGTGAAGCATTCGTGTAATCTGTATTTTTTTTATTTATGTATAGGTAAACATATATATATATAGTATATTTATAGTCAAAATCAGTCAGTAGGCTAGTTGTGTATAGGTTTTACTTCATTGTTGTATGCCTGTATTTATGTAGCACCGTGGTCCTGTGAGGCACGACATTTCGTTCCACTGTATATCCCCACATGTAGCAGAATGACAATAAAGCTCAACTTGAACTTGACCTCAGATGCTTCTGACTCCAAAGGAGGAGGTGGCTGGCGAGCTGCGACATACGACTGGAGCGCAGACCACCTTGTCGGTTGATGTACACAACGGTCGCAGTGTTGTCCGTATGGACCAGTACGTGCC
>NW_015542356.1:682968-710503 GCF_001515605.1 Sinocyclocheilus anshuiensis | reverse complement strand
ACAAAGTGACCTCAGAACCTTCTGACTCCAAAGGAGGAGGTGGCGGGCGAGTTGCGACATGCAACGGGAGCGCAGACCACCTTGTCGGTTGATGTACACAACGGTCGCAGTGTTGTCCGTATGGACCAGTACGTGCCTGCCTTGTAAGCATCCTCTGAGACGGTTCAAGGCAAGGCACACTGCTAACAACTCGAGGCAACTGATATTCCACTGCTGTTGGGGGCCCGTCCACACCCCCGAGAGTGCTTGCCCATTGTACGTGGTACCCCAGCCGGTTTGAATGAATTCAAGCAGCTCAACACCGACTGAGCACGTCCCTCTGTGAGGCGTGCTGTCTGTTCGACTGAATCCAACTCCATACCGAGAAAAGACATCTTCTGCGTTGGGGAGAGTTTGCTCTTTTCCCAGTTGACCCGAAGGTCCAACAGGCTGAGGTGCCTGAGCACCAAATCCCTGTTCTCACACAACTGATCCCGAGACTGTGCTAGTATGAGCCAATCGTCGAGATAGTTGAGGATGCGAACACCTTGCCTCTCAGGGGAACAAGAGCCCCCTCCGCAACTTTCATGAAGACACGGGGGGACAGGGACAGCCCGAAGGGCAGATACTGATATGACCGTCCCTCGAACGCGAACCGCAGAAAAGGTCTGTGGCGCGGAAGGATTGAGACATGAATGTACGCGTCCTTCAGGTCGATCGCTGTAAACCAATCTCGGGGACGGATGCACCCGAAGATGCGTTTCTGCGTTAAAATCTTCAACGATAGCCTGTGAAGGACCCGGTTCAAGACACACAGGTCCAAGATCGGTAGTAACCCTCCGCCTTTCTTTGGTACAATGAAGTAGGGGCTGTTAAAAACCCCGTCTTCATATATGCTGGAGGGACCGGCTCTATCACGTCCTTTCCCAGCAGGACTGCGACCTCCGCACGCAAGACATGAGCATCGGCTGCCTTCACAGATGTGAAGTGGATGCCCCTGAACTTGGGGGGACGCCGGGCGAACTGAATCGCATAGCCGAGTCTAATGGTCCAAAGGAGCCAGCAAGACGGGCTGGGCAGCACTAGCCAGGCTTCCAGATACCATACAAGCGGGAATAACGGAACCACTGAGGTACCCGAAGTGGGGCAGCGAGGTGGAACGCAGGGACCCGGCTCGGGCAGCTCGTGGACCTACCGAAGCGGGGTCTGAGTGTGTGGTGCAACACTTACCTGGTTGCAAGGTTGGGCAGAGGGTGCGTGAGTAGGTGACGCTCTTTGATGACGCTCTTGAACCGCCCACTGGCGACAGAGGAGGATGAGTGTGATCCGGCTCTGGACCGTCCACAACTCTCCGTGCCCTCTTGAGACCCAGAGACAGAGGAAATTGCTCTTTTGTTGAGTGGTTGGGTACCACCGACCGAGAGGTCAGTAGCGGATAAAACAAAACAAATGATTCTCCGTCCGACGCTCCTCCAGGGGAGGGTGTGGTGCGTTCACCATCTTCCGAAGAGCAACTCCCTCCATCTCTGTGTCGCCCGTCTCAGGGCCTCTTGCTCTTCCACTTACCGTCAGGTTTGGCGGAGGCCGAGACCGGCGGGGCGGATGCCCTGCGACCGGCTCCACGGCGCTGCTTAGCTGGAGGCTGCTGCGGCTGCGGCGTGGGTGGCCGCAGGGGGATGACTTTGGCGACAAGCAGGCTGAGGTGCTGCGGCCGGCGGATGGGTGAAGGCAGCAGCTGCCTGCTGGGGCAGAATATGACGAATCGCCTCAGCCTGTTTCTGTGCAGCCGAGAACTGCTGGGAGAAGCTTTCGACTGCATTGCCGAAGAGGCCGGTCTGGGACACGGGGGCATTAAAGAACCGAACTTTGTCGGCGTCCCTCATGTCGGCCAGACACAGCCAGAGATGGCGCTCCTGGACCACAAGCGTGGACATCGCACGACCCAGAGAACTCGCCGTGACCTTCGTCGCTCGGAGTGCGAGGTCAGTTGCGGTTCGGAGTTCTTTCAGAACTTCCGGATCATGACCACCCTCATGCAGGTCCTTCAGTACCTGAGCCTGGTGGACCTGCAGTAACGCCATGGCATGTAGGGTGGAGGCTGCCTCTCCACAGGCCGCATAAGCACCGCCGGTCAGACCAGACGAGTGCTTACAGGCCTGGGAGGGAAGGGACGATTTGCCCCGCCAGGTGGAGGCGGTACCAGGACACAACTGCATCGCTACCGACCGCTCCACCGGGGGGATCTCCGTATACCCTTTGGCTGCTCCACCATCAAGGGTGGTGAGGGAGGAGGAACTACGAGGCCGGTTTCTGGCAGTAAAATGTACCATTCATGACCTGGTGAGCTCCTCATGCACCTCCGGGAAGAATGGCACCGGTGTGGGGCGCTGAGAACCAGCGCGGGCCACCCCGAGAAACCAGTCATCCAACCTCGAGGGCTCGGGACGTGGTGGAGGTTTCCACTCGAGCCCTACCCTCTCGGCGGCCCGGGAAAGCATAGCCGTCATCTCTGGATCCGATTCAGGCCTTGCTACCATTTCGGAGGGCAGCAGCGCAGCCGAATCTTCCTCTCCAAAGAGCTCCGGCTTGCCCTCCGATGCAGTGATCGTCATCCGATCATCAGGAGGAGCCCCAAAGGATACGGCTGGTACGCTCTTTGTAGAGGGCCCAGCATGTTCCTGAGGGGGCTCGACTGGCTGCGAAGTGCTAGAGGATTGGCGGTCCCTGGGAGGTTGTTTCCTCACAGGGGTTGCCACCACTGTGATACTCAAACTGCCGGAGCTACTGCCAGAAGTAGTCCTCCCCTGACTTCTGCCAGGAAGAGAGCTAGATCGTGGCATAGGCACCGGAACTCCACCCCTTTTGAGGTTATGGAGCCTGGTCCGCAACTCAGAGATGGTCATCTTCCCGCAATGAGAACATGACTCATCCAGGAACGCCACCTCAGTGTGCTTAATGCCCAGGCATGTGAGGCAGCGATCGTGACCATCACCCGGCGCCAGGTAATTACCGCATCCAGAAACGCACGGGTGAAATGCCATCTTTAAAAATATGCGTCTTTAAAAAGACGTTCACCTGTGAATTGAAGCACACAGGGGAGATGACCGCCGCAACACTACAGGGGGTAGTGCAGCCTGTAGTTTGCACCCACTCAACGAAGGTTGACCAACCCGCTGTAGCGCCATACCACCCACACAGAGAAGCTCCTTTGAGAGCACTGACTCTTGGAGATCATTAAATTTTTGTCTCTCAAATTTCCCTTTTCACACCACTTATGTTATGTTGTTACCCTAAAACGTAGCTGTTACCCTAAAACTTCTGTTCTAAACCTTAAAAATGCTAGTCAAATTAAGTAAAAAAAAAAAAAATCTTAAAAACTCTAAATATTATATATATAATATTATATATGTGTGTATATATATATATATATATATAATATTTATATCATAAATAATTTAGATCTTTTTTTATTCAATTTGACATTGGTAGTTGATGGCTGCTTAAGTTATCAAGCTGCTGTTTAGATGTAGTAACCAGTGTATGTACGATGATTGCTGTGAAGTTTGCTGTATTTAATAAAATATTAACACCATTTAAAAACTCTGGGGTGTTTCAAATAAATAATTTCTTACGGGTTCAGCTGATAAAAAGTGTTTTGAATGCTTGCTTTACAAAGTGTCTTTCTCTCAACTCTCGGTGTCGCAAACACACTCATAGACTCTTTCTGTCTCTCTCTTTAACGTGAACTCTCTTCGCACATGCTAAAACACACGACACTCTCTCTCAGACACACACAGAGCACCTGCAGCAGTAGACACTTCTTCCTCTCACAGGAGCTGATTTGCAAAGAGTGTGAGTAATCGGCCATGATGCACCATCTCAGGAAGGAGAGTGTGTCCTTCTCATTGAGACACCACAACTCAAGTCTTTGCACCCCCCAACAACCCATGAACACTTCATTTCATTTGCAGAAACACATCAGCACTACTTTTATACCACAAAACCTTTTATTTATAGAGTTAGTTTGTTATTATGTAGCCTATATCCTACAGAGAGCAGTGAGTAACAGTAAACCAAGCTGCCACACACCATACCTTCAGTTACTGGCATGTACATTAAATAGTCATTCACGATTAAATCAGAGACAGTACAGGCCACTTTTGTATTACAGCAATTGAGAGAAATTGGAATGCCTGGTAAAGTGATAAATGATGATATATTTTTCACAAAGGAATGCAACTGAATTTAATAGGACTTGTACCTGAGCTCTTTCCATCACAAGATAAATGCTGTACTGGGTGAGCTACCGAGCAACTTTACTACATCAGAAAAGCATATAGAGCTGGTTGTGGTAAAAATGTAAAAGTATATTAATTTACAATTCATGCACTATAGCAAAAGTGTTTTGAGGACATACTATAACATAATATGCAAGAAACCAAACAAAAATAAGTCAAAATAAATCATAATGTATGTGAAAAGGGATTAAAGTTGTTGGTGTTTTACTACCACTAATTTTAATTTCAGCTGGAAACTGCAGATAATTGTATGTATGCAGTAGGTATGTTTTTGGAGTTTTGGTATGTTGTTTAACCTCTATTGACTGTGACCTGGGGTAAATTACAGATGACAATGAAATGAGTTGTTGGGCTAAAACGTACCTCTTTTGTAAAAACAAAGCAAAAAGCATCTGCAGTAATGCACTTAGAATCTACAAATCGAAATGGAAAGTGTACAGCAAAATATACAACTGTCACCCTTTCTGTTTACTCTTGCACTACAGCTCTCTGTACACTTTTAAGCCACACTCGATCTCACAGTACAGTGCAAGTTAAGTGCACTAAAGACATAACAAGCCTTATTACACATTCTGCCTGCTGTATTAAAGCTCTCTTTATCCCTCAATCACAGTCACATGCAGGTATTTCAAACAGCACTGTTTATTAAATGACGAGTCGCCGGATGGGAGCCATCAGCTTCAATTTATGCAGCTGAGGCTCTAAGCAAATCTATCAGCAGTGATTGGCGAGAGAAAACAATCAGAGTGCGGCCAAAAGCCAAAAGTTCAAACTCTCATGAACTGAACTGCTTGGCAGGATCATTTTTTTTCTATTCTGCACCCACCCCACCCCCCTTTGGATAGAGGAAATGAATGTCATCTCCCAGAGATTTCGTTCTCATGCATGTAATATTGCTTCTCTTCTCTTCTCTTCTCTTCTCTTCTCATTGTGTCTCGCCTTATTTAATCTTGTGTTGTTTTATCTTGTTTCTTGTCTTGTCTATTTTTTGTGGAATATTCTGCTTAAATAAATTCTAGAATTAAAATGGGTTGCAAACATATTTCATCTTGCCTTTGGAGTAAACTGTGTTGCATTTGCATGTGTTATTTGTGTGAGGCAGGCAGTAAAATTGTTTGTGTATCACTAATTTGCGCTAATCAGGCTAATGATGATTGTAACTGCTCTCATATCCTCCATGTGCTGTGGAATTATGAAATGTGATTGGCTGTTGATGTTCAGTGCGAGGTCTGTGATGATTGGTCTAATCAGAGGCATGTGCCTCCAGTAATCGTAACTGCATTCACACTGATCTTTGCATTTAAAATGTGCTTCTGTTTATTGTCATGGATATTTTTGTGCACACTTGTTCATCATTTTTTTAATTCCCAAATGGATTCCACTAAACTTTGTCTTGCATTGTGTTAAAATGCCTTTCACTTTTTTCTCACACTCTGTTTTTGTGAGTGCTTGCAAAACCATTTCTAACACTTGTGAAACCAGAAACTAAGTGAGCATTTGACACAATTCCACTTGCACCCTGTCCTATCTCAAGTCCTTCCTTCAGGTCAATGAAACCCTCTCACATGTTGCTGAGCATGATATTAAAAACTGTAATGGTGTTGTCACACCATGATAGTCACGTGTATTACTCATGATGTCATATTAAATGTTGCTTACTTGCAGGAAATTGCAATTTCTGCTGAATTAATTCAAAATATGACACATAAATGGCACGTTAAGTGGATTCTATGGAATCTTCAATCCTCTGCCAAATGTCCTGATAAATAATCTTCTATATGGACGCACACTTAGCCTATCTGATAAAATAGCCTTCATATACATTAGTTTGTCATTTAAGAAAATTGCATCACCTATATCCCACAATGCAATTCTTTCAGCTTGACCTTTTTCAGTGGGGCAAATGAACCATAAGCAACACCAACCATAATTTCAAACTGAGATCTATTTTTGTATTTATATATATAAAAAAATTATAATTCCTTTAATTAAATATTTTTTTCTCTATTTATTAAAGTGAACCAAAATTATTTGATAAATGGATGGCACTTGATGATCACAATAATGACAACTATGAGTAATGGTGGTTAATGTGTGTGTGGCTCATATATAACACTTCAAAATGATCAAATAAAAAAATAAAATAAAATATGAGGAGTTCATTTGCAAAAACAGATAACTCAGTTTTTAACAACGAGGCACAAACAGACTAGACTCACCGACAGCGGGTTACAACTTCAATACACAACAAAAGACAATGGCAACATGAGGACTACTTATAGCAGACAATGAGGGTCACATGACAACAAACCAATGGGAAACAAGACACATGACTTAGACAATCAATCAGAACATGACACAATGAACAGAGGAACCAATGGCATTAATACATGAGGGCAAGGGAAGCCTGACACAAACAGGGTGAAACAATTACAAAATAAAAGACATGAAAACATGAACATGACAAAGCGTAGTGAGAACCCAAGTGCAGTTTTATTTACAGTGAAAGCAGATCCACTAAGTCGCAATCCAAAGTCTATGTACTGTTCAAGTGACCAGTGTGGGGTATTGCGTGGCATTAATTGAGATACATTTTTGTCCAAACCATAACGGAAATTGTCTTTAAGGAACGTTGCATTAAAATCCACTTGGTGATAGAGCCCACAAAAGTCCTGAACATAATCCTCAATGGAGCGATTACCTTGACGGAGGCGAACAAGATGATCTGCTGGGTTCATTTTGCTGTGGTTGTGTATTCTGTAACGAATCATCCACTGAAGGTGGGCGTAGTGAGAACCCAAGTGCAGTTTTATTTACAGTGATCCAAAGGAACCAATGGCATGAATACATGAGGGCAAGGGAAGCATGACACAAACAGGGTGAAACAATTACAAAATAAAAGACATGAAAACATGAACATGACAAAACCCAAACACCACATTACAAAAACACAATAAAAACATGATAACATAATAAAAAACATGATTTTTGAATTCATTCTGTTTTATCTGAGTTATCTGCTTTTGCAAATAAACTTTTCATATTTAGTTTGTGGGTTTATAAACTTGCCAGTTCATTTAGAAGTGTGCATTATTGCATTTTGGAATAATCTTTTTCCTTACGCAAGAGCAATGTCAGATATAACTCACAGAACTTCTGAGCATAACAGATTTTTAATTTCCCTGTGCAGCGAAATAAAAATTCTGGTTTATAAGCAAAAACTGTTCTTGATAATATTTCCTTGAAAGATACTGCAAATTAAAGTTACTGCAGATTTTCGTCTTGTACCTGAAATCTCTCTTTCAGTCTATCTCACCCCAATCTGCTCAACTGCTCAAAACAGACACCCCAACCCAAGCTTACCAGGCACTCAAATGCTGTGACCCTCTGCCCTTTGAACTCCACTTGAACCGCCCGTTCCAAGAGAAAGCAATATAGAGAAGTTCAGAATAATCATATGTTTACTTGAGTAAGTGTCTGTGGTTGCAATAAATTGGACTAATATGCCTATGACTTATTCACAGAGTGAAAAGTGTCTTTCCTGCTCCAGGCTTAATGTACTTCAACAATGGCATCTTATACCAATCCCTAACTGGAATGTGCTCCCTTGAGCAGCAACACATGGTGCATTAAGACAGAAGAATGACTCATTTAACTATACTCCTACTGTGTGAATTAAATTTGACCAAGAGCAACCCCACTCATTGCTGCAAGTGATAGGAGAAGTGCGTGGGAATCATGGACTAGGGGTTTCTCATAGACTTTTTAAAAACAGGGTCCTAAATCCTGCATCACAAGCCAGTATAATTTAATAGCTTGCATGATGTGCCAATACAATATCTGATTCTAAGGGAGGACAACTCTTCATTTTACACGAGGGTTTGAGGCTAACTTTTATGTCCGAGATCATTTTTTATTAAGACCTTTTGAAATTTTGAAATTAAAAAGGACAAATTGTCTTACTATTGTCTGCATAATTTCTTTTTTCTATGCTATGCCTTATCTTAAAAACTTGACATTCTACCCAAATGGTCACACTTTATTTTTAAGGTCCAATTCTCACTATTAACAAACCATTCACTATGACTTTTGCCTCAATAAACTCCTAATGTGCTGCTTTAAGGTAGTTGTTAAGTTTAGGTATTGCGTAGGATTAGGGATGTATAATATGGTGATGCAGAATGTGTTTATAAGTACTAATAAACAGCCAATATGTTAATAATAGGCATGCTAACAAGCAACTAGTTAATAGTGAAAACTGGTCTCTATCCTAAAGTGTTACCACACAAATTTAAAGATTAAAAAAATGTATGAGATTTATATCAATTTATGAGATATCTGATATGTGAAGACAACAAAAGAAAAAAAAACAAGGTGAATGTCACAGAATATTTATACTGATTGTGCATCATTCAATCAAGACGTAAATCTGTCAGAAATAATAAAAACAATTGTGAAAATTGTAAATATTTGAAAATTGACAATAATTGTGTGTATTTAAAGTGCTAGCTGTGAATTTAACCTATAGTGAGACAAAGATGTCATACTCCAAAAATATTAAATGCTATACATTTTATTAGATGAAGTGGAAGTGACACTGTGGTTGGAATTTATAATTAAGTAAATAAGAAAGAAAGAAAGAAAGAAAAAGAATGAATGATCCAAAAACACTACACTTGGCAAAATCACAATTTGCATACAATATACAAATGCATGCACAGACAGTTACGCGCTCATAAAGATGCTAAAAATAAATGTGAACTGGACTGTGTTTTATAAAACATGAGAGTGTATTCGCATGTTTTATAAATAATATGTATCCACAATATATCCCAAAAGCTTGTTGTTAAATGGGGTACAGATATTTCTATGTCACAGAAGTTAATGTGTTAAGCTGGGAATGTTTGGCACGTTGTATGTCTTACATAAACAGACATTCATTTCTAGGTCATTGTGAGGTCAGAGTGCAGTCCTTAGCTCCCAATGGAGGAAACCTGATCAGTGATGTTGGATATTTCAGCGCTGAACAACTGGAGAGACACACGTCGGTCAGTCTATGTGTGTGTTTATTTATACAGTATGTGTGTTGTGACATAATCATATGTAGAGTGCTTAGTATTTCTCTTGGTACAGATGGCATGCCTCACAACACTACGTCACGACAAACCTTTTGTTGTCTGGTCACAAATATGGGCTGTTGCTTGTGACCCATCTTTAGGTTCAAAAACTTGCTGCTTGACCATTTGATTGGATGAGTTTTTGCATAGCCCAACGACGAGGCGTTCCCCATAGCGACCCCTAGAGGACGCAGTGTCTCGTTCCCTACTCAGGGAACCATGGTTACATAAGTAACCTGAGACGTTCTCTATTGTTAAAAGTGCATCCGACCCCCCTCAAAATGTCCCAGCATGTCTAGCCACTTTGGACAGTGAGTTCGAGAGCGTGTGGAAGGACACAGATCCTGGAGCCAAGTCTCATGTCTGTCTGAAGCATTACAGGTAGGAAGAATTCAGCAGAAAGGCCCAGGGAGCAGTTAAACACATCTTCTCCTCTGCATTTCTCCACTCCTCACTCTTTCCTGTCTCTCCAAGTTGATCTGTGAAAACAGAAATTATCTAAACTATGAATAAAACAGACTTTTCAGAAGGTATAAAACTAGTGATCAAACCTACTGTCTTTTGATCTTGGTTTGAATATTACATATACTTTTGGCTCTCCAGTTTAACAGGGCTCAATTTACAGAATTAAAAGGAAACATGGTTTAAATTTAGGATGCAGAAAAACTGTCAGTTCAAACCAGTATTTCCTGAATGGAGATTTCTAAAAGAGGACTTTCGATATAGTCAAAATCTGAAAGATAATTATGTTGTATTAAACAGTTAAGGCTGGAATACTACACAACTTTTGCCCAGATTTCCCCCCCGATTTATAGTCTGGAAAAGTTGATGCTAGTTGCCAAAAGTCAGAGCCATTCTGTAGATTTGAGTTGACAGATTCCATAGAAAATCAAGGTGTATGATGGTCACAGACTCTGATTTTTTAACTTCAGACTATGATTCCATCCAGTCGAAGGATATCAAACATGTCTGATATTTTGAGCTGAATTTAGAACGCATAATTTTTTTTTCATTTGGCAACGAGAACATGTTCTTTTACCAACAAGACACAAGTTTCTGTGAGAGTTTGTTGTTTTCAGAGTACTTGAAAGTCTGGTATTGTGTGATCCTCAGTCGTTTAGTGTATGATGCTGTTTTTCATCATAACTATTTACAAATCCGACAAGTGTATGTTCAGATTTTTAGATGTCTTGTAGTGTATATTCCAGCTTTTAGTTGCAGCTCTAATATGATTATGACTTATTGAATACATTTAGATACTTTATATACATATACATATACATATACATATCGAAGTGCACATTTATAGTTTGTAACCTGTTGCAAACTAATTTTTTAAATGTGTTAATTAGTTTTTAGTAGCCTAGTATAAAAGTTTTATTGTATATTATGAGCTGATTGGCGTGCATTATTCTCCACATATAGCGTGATCTGAACCCTAAACACATTTTGTAAAAAAATCCGGTTTTGTCCACTTTCAAGGCATCGCGAGTTCACGTTTTACTGCAGAAGCCGACAAGCGCCCTTGTTGTTTTTGAACAGAAGCCGATAAGTCCATTTTAGTGAATCAGCGTGCTGTATTCAGGTCAGGTGACAAAGCTACTTTCACTTTGAAAAGACGTGCTAGCTGAGAGGAGTTTGACTAAAGCTGACTAAAAGTGATCGAGGATGGATAATTTCGACGAACTTGATGAACCTGTGATATCTTCTTAAGGGCGAAAAAGGAAAACTAGATAGTAAAGTTTGTAGACAAACTTTAAGTTGGCTTGAAAAAGCCTAGTCAGAAAGTTTGAAGTAGTTTTAAAAGCTTAAAGTTTGAGGGTTTTCAGTTTTAACTAATTTGAAGGAGTTTTAAAGTTTTGAAGGCAATACAATCTATCAGAAAAATAGATAGATACATAGACAGATAGATAGATAAATAGATAGAAAGAAATAGTAAACAAGCATGTTGCTAGCATGATTAGTAAGTGACTAGTATGTCGCTAGCATGATTGACAAGTTACTAGCATGTTGCTAGCGTGTTTCCAGCATGATTAGCATGTCGCTAGCATGTTGCTGGCATTATTAGCAAGTAACTAACATGTTGCTAGCATGATTAACAAGTGACTAGCATGATTAACAAGTTACTAGCATGTTGTTAGCATGTTTCTAGCATGTTGCTAACATGATTAGCAAGTGACTAGCATGTCACTATCATGTTGTTAGCATGATTAGCAAGTGACTAGCATGTTGCTAGCATGACTAGCAAGTGACTAGCATGTCACTAGCATGTTGTTAACATGATTAGCAAGTGACTAGCATGTTGCTAGCATGACTAGCAAGTGACTAGCATGTCACTAGCATGATTAACAAGCTACTAGCATGTCGTTAGCATGTTTCTAGCATAATGCTAGCATGATTAGCAAGTTACTAGCACATTTTTGCTAGCATTATTAGCAAGTGACTAGCATGTCGATATCATGATTAGCAAGTATCTAGCATGTCGTTAGAATGTTTCTAGCATGTTGCTAACATGATTAGCAAGTGACTAGCATGTTGTTAGCATGACTAGCAAGTGACTAGCATGTCGTTAGCATTATTAGCAAGTTACTAGCATGTTGCTAGCATGATTAGCAAGTGACTAGCATGTTGTTAGCATGACTAGCAAGTGACTAGCATGTCATTAGTATGATTAGCAAGTTACTAGCATGTTGTTAACATGTTTCTAGTGTGTTGCTAGCATGATTAGCAAATGACTAGCATTTTGCTAGCAGGTTGTTAGCATTATTAGCAAGTGACTAGCATTTTCCTAGCATGATTAGAAAGTGACTAGCATGTTGCTAGCATGACTAGCAAGTGACTAGCATGTCGTTAGCATTATTAGCAAGTTACTAGCATGTTGCTAGCATGATTAGCAAGTGACTAGCATGTCACTAGCATGTTGTTAACATGATTAGCAAGTGACTAGCATGTCACTAGCATGTTGTTAACATGATTAGCAAGTGACTAGCATGTCACTAGCATGTTGTTAACATGATTAGCAAGTGACTAGCATGTCACTAGCATGTTGTTAACATGATTAGCAAGTGACTAGCATGTTGCTAGCATGACTGGTAAGTGACTAGCATGTCATTAGCATGATTAGCAAGTTACTAGCATGTCGCTAGCATGTTTCCAGCATGATTAGCAAGTGACTAGCATGTTGCTAGCATGATTAGCAAGTTACTAGCATGTTGCTAGCATGACTAGCAAGTGACTAGCAAGTCACTAGTATGTCGTTAACATAGCATGTTGCTAGCATTATTAGCAAGCGACTAAAATGTCGCTAGCATGTTGTTAGCATGATTAGCAAGTGACTAGCATGTTGTTAGCATGATTAGCAAGTGACTTGCCTTTTGCTAGCATGACTAGCAAATGAGTAGCATTAGACTTGTAATAGCTTTTGATAAATATAGTAATTTATTGTTGATGTCTTTTCTCATACAAGTGTTATTGTCATGTTAAGCAATAAGGCACTTTGCCTCTGCAAAAAGTAAAAAAATATTAAAAAGTACCGGTAAGTATTGTCTGTGCTTCCAGACATCCGTTTCACCTTGTTTGCCCAATCCATCAACCCATCAGGCAGTGAATCATCTCTATCAAACGAATGCTCCACTCATCTGTTTTCTGTGAGTGCTGTAGACAGACATGTTTGCATTCAGAGATCTCTTGTATTATTTGGTCTTTCGGAGAGGACAATTAATTCCAGTCCCAATATAAACTCTGTCTAATACAGTTTCCTGTGCTCCTGGCTTGACTATAGAGTGGCTCTACAAAAACGCACACAAACAAACACACACACACACCCACACACACACGCACACACATTAGATTCGGCCGAGGTCAGCTTTATTATGGAAGTATTCGATGGGCTAAAGTGGGTACATTCCGGAACCCAAGGCCAGCTGTTTTGGTGCCCTGCTCGGCCTCCTAATTGGGCCTTATGTTTGAGTGTCCCTTGGTAGAGTGAATTAGAGGTCCTTGTGTTGTTGTACAGGAGCCAGGGGCCTGAGTTGGGTGTGTGTGTAACTGGCTTGCGATCTAATTATCGGAGATAATTGCTTGGACCTGGCTCCGGTTACAGACAGGCACTTATGCTAGCTCTCTCCATCTCTCCCTGCATCTCTCAGTCTCTATCATCCAATATTGCTGTGAAAGGAAGCATTTGCCTGATCTCCTGTATAAGCATAGTCATAAAGTTGTGGAAAGGTCTCCGTCTGAACTGCTCACGACCTTGGTCCCCTAACAGGCCAGAATCAGATCAGGAAACCAGAGTGTCTGCCCTTCCCCCTTCATGGAGCATGTGCAATATGAGCCATCTTTAATCAGTGTTTTGTGCCTTAAAATAGCATTAAAAAATACTGAAAGATCTGTGACATTCCCCGCACAGAATAGTTTATGTAGTAATTTACATTAATGAGACTTCATATCAAGCCACAAAACGTCCTGTGACTTGTCCTGACTGCTTAATACAAAGATTTCGATCAAAATATAGATTTTATTGTTTGTAGTTTACCTGAGGAATTTTGGAGAGACATTTGAGACAAAGTTGAGAAAGAAACCTCTTTTAAGTTTTTGTAAAAGATTGTAAGAGTTGTAAAAGATCAACCTCTGAGCAATAACAAGTTCATAGATTAATGTTTAATCACATCACCCCACATAGATTTAAATATATATTCATCTCTATTTAATGTCTCATATTTTAAGATTGAATGGCTTGTGTCTTTGGGAGACTCTTGTATATGAATGAATATTGTGTGTCCCTCTAACTGACCATGACTTTTTACAAGGTCATACAGTTTTATGAGCATGCTGGCGTAAAGCTTGAAGACACAAATGTCTCTCTGAGTCTCATCCTCTGGTGGGCAAAACATCAGTCACACTCCAGACCAGAGTGAATTCTTGTTGTCTGTAGTGTGCGTCCCCCTGGAGATGTGTAGAAAATGAACTGAATGAAAGAAAGAAACAGAAAGAAATGCTTTATAGTTTTCAGCTACTCTACTTTCGGAGCCTGTTTCATTCTTTCTGGGTTTGCCAAACCACACTGTCCCAGTTACACAGGAATTTATCTTGATGTTATAATAAAGTGATTTAAAACATTTTCAGACAGTTATTGTCGAGATGTATGAATGAATGACATTCATGCATCTCAACTATAACTGTCTAAAAACTTTCTTAAGCAACAAAATAATAAACGTCACATATTTATTTTAATGACAAAAATACATATTTTTCTAAATGAAGACAAAGAAGTGTTGTGACACTATGTGTTTGAAGTGAAGTGGTGAAGTGGCGTGGCCAAGTATGGTGACCCATACTAGGAATTAGTGCTCTGCATTTAACCCATCCTTAGTGAACACACACACAGCAGTGAACACACACACCGTGAACACACACCCGGAGCAGTGGGCAGCCATTTATGCTGCGGCGCCCGGGGAGCAGTTAGGGGTTCGGTGCCTTGCTCAAGGGCACCTCAGTCGTGGTATTGAAGGTGGAAGAGAGCGCTGTACATTCACTCCCCCCACCTACAATCCCTGCCGGTACCAACCCAACCTTTGGGTTAGAGTAGAGAGCACACACACACACGGAGTAGTGAACACACACACGGAGCCGTGAGTAGTGAACACACACACACGGAGCAGTGGGCAGCCATTTATGCTGCGGCGCCCGGGGAGCAGTTAGGGGTTCGGTGCCTTGCTCAAGGGCACCTCAGTCGTGGTATTGAAGGTGGAAGAGAGCGCTGTACATTCACTCCCCCCACCTACAACCCCTGCCGGTACCAACCCAACCTTTGGGTTACGAGTCCGACTCTCTAACCATTAGGCCACGACTTCCCCCTTTCCCTTTTGGGGGAAAAACAGAGAAAGAAAGAATATGAAATTTAGAAAAAAAATAAGTTTAAGTTAGCTTAAATGTAGTTTTAGTTGGTTTGTCTATCCATTTAATTGTCTAAAATGCTCGCTGCCTTTTTGTCAGCCTTCATCACAAAGTATAGCTCATATTGTGGAGCAGTTTTAATCCGTCAACATCATCTTAATTTCCTTTCATATGAAAGTGATTCCAAACACAAACACATTCTGGAATTTTAGTGTGACATGAGGCTCATTCTTTGTAGCATTGAGTCATGACTGTGCACTTCCCCTGAGTGTTGTGGCTTCTCATTTTGACCTCATTCTGTGACTGTGGCAACACAAAGGCCTTTTTTGTTTCAACATGCTGATGTACTCTTACTGTATAAGTGCACTGACATTTACTGTTTAAAAATGCTGACTGACTCACAGTTAAATTGTTCTGACTCCCCATAGCACAGAAGAATCACAAATTTTATAACTCAGTTATACTTCGGTGAAAGCATTGATATTATATAGTTATATGAAAACAGAGCGTTTTGCTTAGGTCTTCTGGTTTTCATATTTTTCCTGAGAAAAATAAAAAGTTGTGCCTGTCAATATTATGTAATTAAGCTAAGCTAACATGAACTAACAATGAGATTAATAAATACTGTAAGAAATGTATTGCTTGTTGTTACTGAATGTTAGATGATGCATTGACCTTATTATAAAGTAGAGTTACCATTAATTTTATAACTTGTCAAACCTTATAACTGTAACCAGCAGGCAGCACTTTCAAATAGGTCAGCTGTCTCAATTGTTTCAGTTTTTATCTCTCTCAAGGAATTGTAGGGGAAACGCTGACACTAAGTTACTTAAAAATGAAACCCAACATGCAGATTCAGTCCTTGTTTACTGTGTAAACAAAGTGTATCACTGCTTGCGTGCATTGATTGACTTTCTCAATGTATTTCCCATGGCAGTACTGAAGCTTGTCCACAGAGACTGTAGCTGTAGTCGCTTCTTTGTCTGACACCTTCAGGTTGTAGGTAGCCTGTGTGGTGTCGCCGCCAGTCTTTACACTTGAACACCCTTTAGCTTGGCCTTACTCAGCGCCAGGCGATGGCTTAGACATGCCTATAATAAAAAATAATATAATAATTCTATAATAAATGAGTAGATCCTAAATTCTGATGTGGAAATTTTTGTTTACTGACATTTTAAAGGGATAGTTCACCCAAAAATGAAAATTCTGTCTTTAATTACTCACCCTCATGTTGTTCCAAACCCGTAAGACCTCCGTTCATCTTCGGAACACAAATTAAGATATTTTTGATGGAAACTGACAGCTCTATGACCCTCCCATAGACAGCAAGGGTACTACCCCGATCAAAGTCCAGAAACGTAGCAAAAGAAAAAAAAAAGACTTTATTCAACAATTCGTCTTCTCCGCGTCACCCTAGCGCCATTTTGGAGAGTATCCACTGAACGCAAACAGCATATGCTATTCTGTGTCAGCTGCGCCACGCGGCACATACGTTTTCTAAGTTGTTTGTGCTTTGATTTGAACGAAAACAACATATCCGTGTGATGCGGCTGACACAGAACAACATACGCTCTTTGCGTTCAGTGGATACTCTCCAAAATGGCGCCAACAATTCGGAGGAGACGAATTGTTGAATAAAGTAGCTTTTTTTTTCTTTTGCGCACAAAAAGTATTCTCGTAGCTTCGTAAAATGACGGTTGAACCCCTGATGTCACATGCATTATTTTACAGATCTTCTTGCTACGTTTCTGGACGTTGATCGTGGTAGTACCCTTGCAGTCTATGGGAGGGTCAGAGAGCTGTCAGAATGCATCAAAAATATCTTAATTTGTGTTCCGAAGATGAACGGAGGTCTTATGGGTTTGGAACGACAGGAGGGTGAGTAATTAATGACTTTTAATGAGAATTTTCATTTTTGGGTGAACTAACCCTTTAATATTGCCTTTTGTGGTAAAACTTTACATTAAAGTTCCATTTGTTAACATTGATTGATTAACTGCATTAATTAACATGAACTAACAATATACTTTATATTATACATGACTTCTTTTACACTTTATTTAAAGGTGTCCTTGTTACAGTGTAATTATACATTTAATTGCTGAGTAATATTAATTAATAACATACTTATTATAGGGTTATGGTTTAGGATTAGGGGTTTTGTCAGCGAATCCACACAATCACCAGCCACAACATACACCAGATCACGCTCACCTGAGTTCTAATCACCCGCACCTGCAGTCCTAATCAAGCCACCTATTTGAGCACGCTCCTCTCAGTCACTCACCGTCCGGTCTACCGTTCACATTCCTGAACTGTTCCTGACTCCCTGTATGCTACTTACCTGTGAGACTACCTCTGTGTCTTCCGACGATCCTCCTACTCCGTGCTCCCTCGTTCCTAGTCATCGGTAACCTACGAACCTGCAAATATACCATCCATCAGTACTCAGCTAAGAACCTTTGAACTGTCTCTTGTGTGTGATATTCACCTGCCATTGCTCCTCACGATCTGCTTCCCCAATCCACTCAATAAACCTTACCTGTTTATTCCCTTACCTGTTGTTTCTGGCTTGATCTGTGACAGGTTGCTTGGTTTAGGGTTAGTTGCATGAAATTATGCATAATGTACTGTTATTACTATAGTAAGTGAATGTAACATGTAACAAGGACACTGTAAAATAAATTGTAACCAATACCTCTAAAGAAACACTACTTTCTAGAAACACTAGTTAAATCATGAACTAATGGCACCTTATTATAAAGTGTTACCGCTTTTGCACATAGTTCTGCCCATTTACATTGATTTGCTGCAGTAAATAAACATTTATACACTAGTTATGTTGGTAGTAGTTATGATATCACTCCTTTAATGTGCTTTGCTAACTAAACCCATTTTAGATTATATCTAATTATTGTATAATTATTGTGCATGCAGTTTCGTTGATCTTTCTATGAAATACTGTATACTTTATTTCTACCTTAAGTAGTTAATTCATCACACTACAGAGATAAACTGAACTGCAAAAACACCAGTAACTGTGTTGTTCTTTCTTTCATCCATGAATGAAGAGGCACCCATACGAAGGATGATTGTGGGCCAGGGGTCGACATTGAATCCCATAGGCTGTGCTCAGATTGGGACGGAGTGCTCCTGAGATCAGAGAACAGAGGACAGAGAAGGAGGGTCTGTACCAGGTCAAACTCCATCAGTTATTCCAATCACTGCCATGCCCTTAACATTTCTATGTTTAACAAGGATTTAGAGGAGGATTCTGTCTGTCAAAGCACAAGATCAGGACTGTGTTATTTGCAAATACATAAGAGCTCCATACTGCTGCTAATGAATGAATAATGAATGTTTGAATTTGTGTGTGTGTGTGTGTGTGTGTGTGTGTGTGTGTGTGATGTTATATTAGCAGTTATACTAGTTCTGATACTAGTTGTACTATAGTTTCCATTTGTAATACTGGATCAACTTCCATTGTTTTTAAAGTTCTAAGGGGGCATGTGACCCATTATTTTGGTGTAAGGACATGTGAACTTGATCTAGAGAAAGAATATACAAATAAACGTCATTTATTGTGGATGAATGATGCATGTGGCAGCTGTAATGTGTGAGTCATGAGTGCATGTTATATCTGAGGTGTGTTTATAAAAGGATGAGTCTGGGGCACTGTGGTCTCTTGAGTTTACACAAAGTTGAGGAGATAATGGTCCCTGGCTTTGACATTGAGCTCTGCAGGAGACGGATGAACCTGCTGGGCCATTTTGAGCACGCATACATACATGCCCATACACATGGACAGAAACACACGTTCACAGTCATATAAACACACTCAAGTACAGCATGTCAATGCGGTTGTGGGTGTTCGGAAGCTACTATGATACATGTTAAAACAAGCAAAGATCTCCAAGGTCCCTAGTACCTAGTGTTGCATCTATGAGGGTCCTTCCCAGAACTTTGTTTTCTCAAAAAACATCCAACAGCAGTAATATTAAAAGAGCATTCTTTCATGGTTATCTGGCTTGACAAATATTCTCAAACTGTTAGCATGAAAACATCATTCCTAAACTGTGAAAGATTCTTTAAACTTTACTACTTGGTAGTTTTACCTTTTTAATGTCAATGAGCAAGTGAATCAACTGCTATTAAAATTGTTTAAAATCAGTAATGTTTCTCCAACATGTTTAAATGTTGCTGAGTTAGAGTCCGGGTTTAAGACAATATTTTCAGACTTGTATCATGCTATTCATTAAAGTACTTTGGACTACCATGTAAATAATATGGTACATGCCATTGAATACACATCAAAGTACCTTGAAATTATGATATTCATCATTGTATGCTAAGTTCTGGTAATTCAGGTAATTTTTGTATTTTAGCATTAACATGACTGTCAAAATATGGCCCAGTTTTGTGAATTTACATGGTACTTCTATAGTACTTTTGAAAGGGTCTAGGCACAACTGCTTTATATACAGTATCTATTTAAATGCTACATTATTTAATGCCTCACAATTTACACAGAGAGGAAAGAGTTAAATCTAGTAACAGATTCCAGAAGTTGTTTGTGTATTAGGAGGCATGGAACTTCCTGTGTCCAGTTGCTTGTTCAAACACACACACTCCGACTCACACAGACAAACACACACTGTCACAGAATAAATGACTACGGTGGTATTGAGATGTCTGTGATACATTGTCATTCCCACAGATAACATATACACATGTGAGCACACAGTCACGGCCTATAAGAAGATGAATGCTTGCTGATTAGCCTTGCTGTAATGTTCACCATAATGGATGGTGGGGCATGTCTATGTGTCTGTATGTGAGCCAGTCTTTTTCTGAATGTATGTTTGTGTGTCCCTGTTTGTGAGTGTGTATGTGTTTGCGTCTGTGTTTGTGTGTGTGTGTGTGTGTGTGTGTGTGTGTGTGTGTGTGTAGATGGGCTGTAAGCGGAGAGGACGCCAGACTGTCTCCAGACGTGCTGTAGAGGAACTGATCATAAATCAGCTCAGATTAAAGAGAAACCGCCAACCTGCCTTTGTGCTCAGAGCGACTCCACTAAACCCACTCTAACCCAGTCCAGAACTAGACCAACTTGGAATTATTAATGGGCAACATCCTACTTTTTACAGATTTTCACACATTTTCAATCATAACCCTAACCGAAGTTTGAACTTGCATGTACATCTCTGTTCAGAAGAGACAGAAGCGTTTGTTTTTAATAATTTGAGAGACATATTTCCTAGTGGAGAGCTGTGACCATTCTTTATGTATAACCATCATCCTCCTTACATCCAGAACTAATGACATCGTAAGGATTTAACCAACCAGAACAGAGCAAACGGGAGCTGCCACATCCCAACCACTGACTTACTGACCCAAACAGTGTCATTATTTCCATAAAAATCAATAATTTCCTAAACTTTTTCCATTCATCATCAATCATTTAATTGCAGTTGTGCATTTTGAGTCATGAAAGAGGCTAGTTAGATTAGTCAAGGGTCACATTACTACTGCCAGACTCATTATTTTTTTTCTATTTAAAACTGCTCTCCATGTTTACTCTTATATTATTATATAACATAATATAATATAAAGCAATATATCTTTTCAATTACTTTATCAGAAGCCGATGTCATGGATTTTATTAATGGGGGAAAAGTACCTGTAAATGTAAATTACACAAATGTAATTTGTATCAGATTTCCTATACAAATATGTACTGTGACGTACAATGATGGTATCAGATGGTAATACCATGGTGTTTTTATTACCATATTCATATATCATCCGATCCATGCGGTACGTTAAGAATACCATGGATTTATCGTGTTTCATGAACCCATTTGTACAATTGTTTACATTTATGTTAGTATGATGATCTGGGATGTACACTATATTGCAGAAATGCAAATAATGTTTTTGAAAACAGTGGTCCTTCATTTACTATTCAAATGTATTGATGTAGCATTTGTGTAATCTCATTCAGATATGCTACATTATTGGACTTAGCTTGTTTATATGAAGATATCTTTGCACAAAGCAAAGATACCTCAAATACACAATTATGCTGTCCCAAGTCCATATGATTTTCTTCTGTGGAAAGATATCAAAATGTTAAGGTCTTAGTCACTTTCAAGTGAATGGTGACTATGGTTGGGAGTCTGTATTATTTATTGTCTGTATCCTCTTAAAAGCACAAAACAAAAACAAAATGCAACACAACCCAGAACATTTAATATGCCACTGACAATGCCTTAAGCTTATCTGAGATCAGACTTGCTGTTTCTCTCAGTAGATGAGGTTTAGATACAGAAAGGCCAATAAACACTGTCTGAGCCACTCAGAGGTGAAATGGCACTTCCTCTTCATCAGTTTGCTTCAAGGCCAGGCATTTCCCAAATTCATTTCGTGGGCCGTTCTTTATGGGAACAGTTAAATATAGTTTTGGGAAGGAGCGGAGGCAGGATAGTCAAACAGTTTACTGCACTTTTCCCTGGTTTCTAGGTGGTCTGGCTAATGTTTCATGGTCATGTCTGACTAAAGAAATGCCCGGGCTCCCACTCACACCCAGATCTCTCAGTCTGCAGGCATGCAGACCCACAAGTTCAGCTCCATGCATGGGAAAATGCAGCCATCCTTCCCGCTATAGTAGAAAGTACAACATGTTGGAGTTTATGTATGCTGTTTATGTATATTTGGAGGGTTTTTTATGTCTATTTGCAAGTATCACACAATGTTGCTCAATTTGGTGCTTAATTATCATTAGTTATTATTGATGCTCAAATACTATATTAATAATGATTCTATTATTATGACTTTTCAAAACAGTTTATTTACATTTTGTACAAATTGTTTACATTTTGTAAAAAGTTATTATTTTTTTCTGGGACCCAAAGTAAAAAAAATGAAAAGAAAAATGTGTTAGTAAAATTGTAAAATAAAAACTAATAAAAAAAAAATCAAATGGTATTCTTACTTTTCAAAATTATTTATTAATATTTAGAGCAAATCAGAGTCTGTGCAGAGTCACAGATGGGCAAATTAGAGTCATCTTACTTCAAGATCTTCAAAATACATTATAAAATCTTGGTTTTTGTGACCTCATTAACAGCATTGTGGAAGCTCATGAATTCTTTTGATTGACTGCTGTAACATCTCTTACCCTCTTTATCTTTCTGTTGCTCCTTCCCTCCTTAAACAAAGAAAACACTCGTATATCTGATGCGTCGTCAGCTCTATATGTCTGCTTACACGCCAGTAGCTTTTGTCTGTGTAGGTAAGACTTACAGCTACAGGAGTTTCTTTTTCCAAAGGGTTTGTCCTGCCTCCTGCTTATCCAGAATAAATGAGCTGTCCCTCACATACAATATCCTTTCCTCTTTTTTATATAATATTTTAATAATTTTGCTGATCTTTATACTATCACAATATCAAGTCCTCATTCAGACAGACTTCAATAATGTCAGTAATGTAAAAGCAATGAAACATTAGATTTATGGTCACTCCAAATTATACAGACAGGCAAAGTAATTCAAGGTGAAAAAAGCATCATTATTCAGAGGCCCAAACTGAGCAAAAATATGCAGTTTGGTGCACTTAATAAAAAGTAATATATTTAAAATACATTTATTTCATTCCAAGTGTAGTACAACTCTATTAATATATTTACTTAGATAACTCAAAACTTACTGATATAAAACTTATAATTAAACTTTATTTGCCGTTCTACTTGTGCACAATGCACTTTTCTTAATTTTAAGTCTAAAATGTGTTTTAATGTCATTGTTGATGAGGAGTGTATGATCTTTGAATAATATCGGTCTTTAAATGCAAAATATTTAAAGTGAACCTGAAGTATACTTGCAATAGTTCCACTTTAGCACAATCAAATATACTAAGTATATCTTTTATTGGATTTCACTACATCCGCACAATTAAAGTGCATTAAGTACAAAATTAGTTGTTCCAATTTAGCAGACTTTAAGTATGCCAGTTTAGTATACTAAAAGTATAATTGCAGGGTATTTTATTAAGTACATAAATATGAAAATGTATTTGTAGTTTACTTAGCGTGAAATAAATGTATTTCAAATACATTTAAGCATTTATGGATAATAAAGTAAACCTAGGTAGTGGTCATCTTGAAGTTATTCTTACATTTACATTACAAAATCAGTAAATATTCATAGCAAAAAAGACCATCTTAAGGGGGCATTTTAACAATAATGTTAAAAGTCATTTTACTTGCTAAAAAGCATAAACTATCTATCAGACGGCAAGACATATAATAAACCGTGTACAACAGGTTTTCAGCAAAGTTTTGATCATATAGAGACCTTAGAAATATGGCTTGATACGGTTAAGATGTGTGAAGAATGCAGGAGAGGGCGCTGAGAGGCAGGCCAGGGTGTTGGCGGCAACACTATGAAGGGTTCAGGATGGATTTGTTCCTTCTCTCTGCAGATTAGCCTGCAAAATGGCCATGCTGTTTGCACTCACATGCACTGATAAGCACCATTAACAGGGTGCTAATCCTGTCGCGCTCTGCATTCAGACTCGCACAGACGGGAGGGGAGAGACCGGCAGACAGAGCTCTATGTGGAGGTCACTATTATCACTGCTTATTAATTGTTTCCCTTCATATAATTCATAGAAGGACTGAACACACATAATGCTTGCAGAGGCTTGATGGGAGGAAGTGTCTTTACTGCATGTTTGTGATGGATAGATGTTTCAGCAATGGCAGTTAGGACAGTGACAAATTTTGGCCTCCCTGGATATTAATGTGGGGACCAAATCCCTCCATCCAGCTGTTGCAGTTGATGTCCCAGTGAGGTTAAAACGACAGCTCAGTTGGCCTGGAGGTGTTGGTGGGCATGACGCATGATGGTGGACAGATCCTGGTAAAGTGACAAAACACTCGCAGTCCAGGCTTATCTGCTTGCCACTGGAATTTGCTCAACATCCAGCAATACTGATATCAACAAAAACCCTGTTGAGAACAATATATGGGACATCTAGGGTTTCCACAATGAAAGTATGAGTACTTTTTAACTCAATCTGATTTACACAAGTACAACTTGTTTCTGGATCCTCATCCTTTGCTGTTTCTATCAGTAGTAGTTAAGTAAGTAATAATCTCTTTTATTCAGTGTAATTTCCTGTACACTTATTCTTGGTGCAGCCCCCCAAAGCAAACAGAGGTTAAGTGCATTGTCACAAATCACAATGATGGTAGTTCATACCTTGCTTCTTACGGGACTCGAACAATCAACCTTAGCTTCATTCAGAGAGCAGAGATTCATTGTTAGAAATGTTATTCCATGCTCAAACCCAAATCTTGCTCCTACACTGAAAAAAAAAAAAGTTCTTAATATTTTTTTTTTCTACAAATATTAAATCATCCTAGGTGCTTTAAACTGCATCAGACAACTATAATATAATATAATATAATATAATATAATATAATATAATCAGAGGACAATAATATTACAATATAATTATAATACAATATAAAACTGATTAAAAGGATTGTTCGAGGAACAATCAAGAATGTTTGTCCAAGAACCTGTCCTACTTGTGAAAATCATGTTAAATCTGTATTTATAGCTTTCAGGACTTCCTTCATAAACATGAACATTTGAACAAGCAGACCTAATTTTACGGTTTGTTTATGTTCACAGAATCATATTGTACATTTTAGGATTTTCAGATTCTGCCATCTCATGTTCCCTCAAAACTAGAGAATCCTCTGTACAGCCTGAGCAATACTCTTCATTAGCTCTATTTGGTCTGAGTGTCTGGCCAGTTGTATAAAAAAAGCTATTGGTCATAAGTTCATTAGGTGTCCTGAGGCACATGTCAACCTATTGCAATTTACTTTATTTATGCCTGTCGCTTAAGTCATTAGTCTCTATGACTATAATGAAATTTTGCAATGCTGTTAGAGTCACTTAACAAATGAAGACTAAGACGACTGCAGATGCCTCATTGATTTAGATGTCTGAGGGTCTGTTGTCATGGTATAAGGGAGCGACATGACGTGTGTGTGTGTGTGATGCCAGATATGCTGTCAAATCCATCACGTACAGCGGTGTATCAATTTTCTACATGAACTCTGATCATCTATAGATCTGTAGTTTCAGGCAGCCTCAGACTGAGTTCCCTGTGTCTGTGTGTGTGAGAGTATGTGTGCATGAACCCAATAGGCTCCAGAGACCTCTTCAGTCCGACGTTACAGAAAAATATTGGACATAGGACACCTAAGATCAAACTCCATTACATTAAAGAAACATTAGATGCAGTAGTTAAGGAGGGAACGGCTCGATCCATTTATATGTCAAAGATGGGGGAGTGCAGTCACAACCAATTACGCTGGTGGAGCAGTCTGACTGTCTGGGGCTTTCGCTCCTGTCTTCTCCTCTTCATCTTTCTAATATTAATTTCCTTTGTTTTATGAGTGAATATTGAATGTAGCGTTTCCCTTCTTAAGCTGCACTGTTGAGTTGAAGGACTATCAGAGGCTTTAAGCTGTTTGTCACAGCCACATGTGAGGCTGCACTTACTTCGCAGTTTCCATCTGCGGATGAAACAAGCTGTCTGATGTCAAGGTCTCTGTGTGATTGTCAGCAAGCTCTCCACAGCTGCTTTTGTAAAATAACACAACAGCTGTCTGAAAATATGTGAAGCATTTAATAAAGAATGAAACTTAAATAACCCAACATAAGGAAGGCTGGAAGAGAGTCCACCTAGTTCTTGTTTATAAGAAATAAGAGACAAGATGTGACTCTTTATTGCTGGTCCTATACATTTATTTACAAATGTATTAAAAATGCAATGCACACATACAATGAATACACATAATCTATGATGAGTTTGTTTTTAATATCTAATTTAAAATTTAATTTTTATATATTTTTGAGGGTATAAAGTAAAAAATGTCAGGTTAATACAACTGTCCTGATATCATCCTGTAATGCAGCTCCACAAAAGATTATTCCTGAACTGTAAAATCTAAATTTTATATAATACTTAAAAATATGTATATTTAAAAACTTTTCAGAAAGTAATGAGATTACTAAGAGATTAGTACCACATATGCTGTTATTTATTACTTGATTTTTACAGTATGACAAGACAAGGTTTGTTTAAGTTGAAAAATGTGGCATGATTGTGGCATGTTATTTATGGCATATATATAATATATACATAAGGAAAATGTTTTTTACTTGATGATTACACAATTTTTTCTTGACAAAAGCTTTGTAACTGTAATGTAAGTCATGATAAAATCACTTTATATGATGTATGTTGATGGTTCATGATTTATTAAATGTATTTATTTTTTTCTTAAAAATAGAATACAAGTTTTTCAAAACCAAATAAATCCAACATGAATACAGAGTACATTTTTAAGAACTGGTCAGTATATATTTTATCACTTTTTCTTTATCGTGAGCTGCTACACCATAAATAGTGTAAACATTGTGCAGTACTGTAAAAGCATTTCATTTTAATTTTTACAAGCTGAGAGCCAAATTAATATAATATCTGTGGTAAATCAACAGCATGCCACAAACAAATTTCAGTTTAAGATGCATTTGACCTGAATAAGTCTTGCTTGACACTTGTATCCCGCACAAAATCATGATTCGGCATACAGTATTTAATTTTGGCCCTTTTGTGCCCTGATTTGATGATGGTGTAAAGCAGGTTAAATGGGTTAAGATTCTTAGCCATCCCAAAGCCTTTGGAGCCATTCCTTAATGATCCTTTTCACCCCCTGAGACATTATTGCCAGGTTTAGCCGGATTTACCTCACCCGATAGCAGAGCCGACAGTGTCAAAATAGTCACCATTTCAGAGAAAAACTCATAAACAAGAGCAAGAGGAACAGTGACACAGACTTAGACAGAGATTAAAAGACACAGAGGCTGATAGATGGTGTTAGTAGGCAAAATGTTGGATAAAGCCTCACATCCCGAAATTAAAAGCATGTTTCTTGTCTGATGGGCCCTCTGTGGAATAACAGCAAGCCTGATGAGGACTCCGGTGCTGTGTAATCCTGACAGATCAATTTATGTCCCAGCCACCAACTGGCCTATATTTCACCGGACTGCTGTAAGAAACAGCAGCATGGAGCAGTTACCATTAACACAGAACTGTACTGTGGGATAGAACTACACGCTTTGGATGGAGGATCTATTCTTGTTTGTTTGTGTGTGTGTGTGT
>NW_015542356.1:680876-682833 GCF_001515605.1 Sinocyclocheilus anshuiensis | reverse complement strand
GTGTGTGTTTGTGTGTGTGTGTGTGTGTTTGTGTGTGTGTGTGTGTGTGTGTGTGTATGTGGAGAAGATTGGTTTTATCTGAAGAGCTGATTAAAATTGTGACTGCAACATTTGTTCCCGATTCATGTTGTCCTTTCCATAAACCACACTAACCCGTCATCAAGCAAAGTATGTTCTTAATGTTTTCTACCAGTGTTATTACAGTTTTATAAATACAGTATACTATTATAGTTTCTGGTAATATTTTGAATTAGATTTTGTTTAATGTTTTTGTTTTCATTTTAATTTTAGTTAAAGTTGTAATAATTTTGTTGCATGTTTTTTTTTCCTTTTTATTGTATTTTAAAATATTTCTATATAGATTTTTAATTACGTTTTATTTTTATTTTTAGTTTATTTAAACTGAAAGAAAATGAGAAATGTCAGGCAACTTGTTGCCTAAAATAAGTTTTTTTTATTTTTATATTTTATTTTATTTAAGTTCATGTTTATTTTATTTCAAGTAACACTTTGCAAATAAATCAAATTCTGTAAAATGGCCTTTAACTGTTGGATGCACAAACCCGAGCCAGATGGATCTCACACTAAAGGTGTTTTGATCAGGCTGGCTTTACTAGGTTAGTTCCTTTACACTTATCAGTGTTCTCTTTTGTCCTCTGATGCCTGGTTCCTCTGAAACATTCGGGACCCCTAACTGTGATGCGCTGAAACCCACCAATGGCTCTTGGACCTTATAATCAGCAAGGCTATGTATTTCCAGAGGCTTTAAAGTATTACTCAACGTTTCATTGGACCTGGCACCTGGACTTCGATGACACTGCTAAAGCGCTTAAGACAGATAGAAACTGCGATTATGTCGCCACAGAGGGTCATCGCTGTTTGGATCAGAGCGAGGTGACAAAACCAAAGTGTTCCAGTCACCTGCTCTTGATAAGAAGCTCTGGTGGTGTGAAGGTGGAGGCTAGTTGTTTGTGTGTGCGTCTGTATGTGTGTGTGTTCATAATAAGTATTTTTGTCTTGTTTCCCAGTAAAATTATCCAAGCATCCTTAAAACAACAAAAAATTAATCGAGAGACAAATTACACAGAAAATATGATTTGTTTTGAAAGAATATATTTTATATTAAGTTCGTTTTTCTTATTTTATTGTTTATGTCTTGTTTATGCAAACATAAACTTATTTGATTGTTTATGTCTTGTTTATGAAAAACCCAGTCTCACACCCCCCACCCGCTCTGATCCTTACCTAACCCTCTGCAATCCCCATCCCTCCCTTACCATCCAACCTGTGCTTTTGGTATGTGCAGAGAATGTGAACCAGGTCTTCAGAAAACAGAAAACTAATAAAGCTTCAGTCTCAGACTGTGTTTCACCTGCCTGTTAAATGTTTGTGCTGACCAACTGGCCCCCATCTTCACACAGATCTTCAACAGATCTCTGGAGCTGTGTGTTAGTCAACATGTGACTGCATTACATCTTGCAACACCTTGACAGACCTGGGAATTACACAAGGATCTTATTTGTGAACTTCAGCTCAGCCTTCTATACCATCATACCTGATCTTCTTTCAGATAAACTGACCCAGCTCTCCATGCCTTCCTCAATTTGTTAGTGGATTACCAGCTTCATGACAGACAGGCAGCAGCTAGTGAGGCTGGGGAAACTCACATCTAGGACTCTCACGATCAGCACTCCCTGTTGAAAAAACCAGCATATGCTGGTTAGGTATGTTTTGAAGAATGGCTGATGGTTTGAGCTGGTTTAAGATGGTCCTTAGCTGGTCGTGAGCTGGTCCTTAGCTAATCATGTGCTGGTCCTAAGCTGGTCCTAAGCAACTAGCTCCTGCTCAGGACCAGCTTAGGACCAGCACATGACCAGCACTTGACCAGCTTAAACCAGCTCATGACCAGTTAAGAAACAGCTTAAACCAGCTCAAACCAGCAGCCATGCTTCAAAAC
>NW_015542356.1:665738-680866 GCF_001515605.1 Sinocyclocheilus anshuiensis | reverse complement strand
CCTGTTAAATGTTTGTGCTGACCAACTGGCCCCCATCTTCACACAGATCTTCAACAGATCTCTGGAGCTGTGTGTTAGTCAACATGTGACTGCATTACATCTTGCAACACCTTGACAGACCTGGGAATTACACAAGGATCTTATTTGTGAACTTCAGCTCAGCCTTCTATACCATCATACCTGATCTTCTTTCAGATAAACTGACCCAGCTCTCCATGCCTTCCTCAATTTGTTAGTGGATTACCAGCTTCATGACAGACAGGCAGCAGCTAGTGAGGCTGGGGAAACTCACATCTAGGACTCTCACGATCAGCACTCCCTGTTGAAAAAACCAGCATATGCTGTTTTTTTTCAACAGGGCTGGGGCCCCTCAGGGATGTATTCTCTCCCCACTGCTCTTCTTGTTGTACATGAATGACACTACAGTCATCGGCTTCATCAGGACAGTGATGAGTCTGCATACCGAAGCGAGGTTGAGCAGCTGGCTGTCTGGTGCAGTCTCTGTAGCTTAACATGCTCAAAACAGTGCAGATTGTGGATTTCAGGAGAAACACCCCCACACTCCCCCCAATCACCATCATGGACAGCACTGTGGAAGCAGTGGAGTCATTCAGGTTCCTGGGCACCACCATCAACCAGGACCTTAAGTGGGGCAATCACATTGACTCTATCAAAAAAGGCCCAGCAGAGGTTGTATTTCCTTCGCCAACTGAGGAAGTTCAACCTGCCACAGGAGCTTCTCACCCAGTTCTACTCGGCCATCATTCAGACTGTCCTGTGTTCATCTAACTGTCTGGTTTGATTCAGCTACCAAATCAAGAATCAGAAGACTACAACAGACAGTCAGGGCTGCTGAGAAGATTATTGGTGCCCCCCTGCCTAACCTTCAGGAATTTTACACCTCCAAAAATCACTCTGGACCCCTCACACCCAGCCCACTTCCTCTTTGAATTGTTGCCCTCTGGCTGGCACTACAGAGCACTGAGCACCAAAACAGCCAGTCACAAGAGCAACTTTTTCCCTAAGGCCAAATTCCACCTGAACAATACATAATATCTGAGGACTGCACATCTGTACATGATTTCTCAAAACTGTTCATCTATAAATAGCACATTTGCACATTTATAATTCTGTCTATTGGTATTTTTCTCTATATTTCTATTGACACATTATTATTTTTCGTTTATTTTATATTTTTTAATGTATTGTCTATTCTCTTTATTATTAGTGTTATATTTCGTTTTATTGTATGTATGTCTATTATATGTCAAATTATGTCTGATCTGTACCTTTTATTTGCACTGGAAGCTTCTGTCACCAAGACATGTGTGTACTTGTCAAGAAAGCCCTTTCTGATTCTGGTGCATTTTATTTATCCTTAAATAAAGATAATCTCTGAAAACACGTTTTAATATCTTATGTAATTTTGCTTCTCAAGTGAATTGTTGAATTTAATTGTGAATTGAATGTTGTTTTGAGAATGTTCACCTATTTTTACTGGAAAACTACTGGGAGAAAATACTGATTATGAAAATTATGTTTGCAGTGAGGAGATACACCAAGACAGATAGAGGATCGATATAGTTTCCTTATTCATTTTGGTGCAATTTTCATATGAAAGGAGAACATTTTCAAAACACTGCATGTTAATCTTTCAAAACCAGAGCTCATGTTCTCACTAGAGTTATATTCATTCCACAAAATCTTTGTTTCAGAACACAAGATCTTAGTAATATGTGATGAGAACATTTGGTTTAATCACTGAAATCTTCTTTCAATTTAGCGCTTTTTTAACAACCAGCTCATTTAATAGCAAACAATGCAATATACACATTTCAAATCAGCAATTTGATGCCATCTGTCTTCTTCGGATGAGTCTCTGATCAATCTGACATATTTATAGATTTAAAAAAAAAATCTGTCTTGCTCTTGCTACCTTGTTCTTCGTTCACAATTTGCAGATCTCTCTACTTTTCTCTCTCTCTCTCTCTCTCTCTCTCTCTCTCTCTCTCACACACACACACACACACGCACACTTTGAACATTGCAGTTATTATCTGATTTAAGTTGCTTATATTGTAACAATAATTCATTATACGTAGTTATCCATTTCAGAAATCGCAAACCATGCAGTTCTTCACAATCTATATCTATACAAATGTATATATGTACAAATGATTCACTGATTAACCATTAAGTTCAGTTGGATTAAATCAAACAAACATTGTGTTGGACAAACATGCTAAACTGAACACGAAGAGTGGCAAACGAATAAAAATGACGTTTTTCTTTCAAAGATTTTCTTTCTTTCTATGAATAAATAGTTTACATAGATGAAACACTTAACACTTTTGTTTTGTGAAAAAGATACTTTGTGAATTTGTGTTTTGTAATAACTTCATGTGTTTGCCTGCCAGATAATGGTAAACGAACTTGGCTTGCTGTCTGTGAAAGAGGCTCAAAACTGAGGCTCGGCTCAAGCTCCGAGTAAGAACCCCCCTGGAACAGTGTGGTGGAAAAAGAGAAGAATTAGAGGAGGAGAAGGGGTGGTGGAGGGATGCCGGAAGAACTGTTGCTGGAACGGAGCAATGACTGCTACTTATAGTCAGTCGTAGCGATGATTGACAGGACTGGATGATTAGGCTCATCCCGAACCTGAGTTGGGACATGAAAAATGGGGGCAAAAACAAAAGTGTTGCATTTATAATTTTGTTCAGTGTAAATGAAAACACACTGAACCATATAAAAAAGGTGCATTTTTGATTATCTGTTGTGAGAGAATGTAGCAAGAATGTTGTAAGAATGGCTATAAATTGTTACTTTAAAGAAGTGTTAGTGTGTGTGTGTGTGTGTGTGTGTGTGATTGTGTGTGTGTGTGTGTGTGTGTGTGTGTGTGTGTGTGTGTGTGTGTGTGTGTGCGTGTGCATGTGTACACAGGTTTGACTATATTTGTGAATGTCCTTACTATTTAAAAATGTCCTCACTAATATAGTGAAACCTGTTAAACACCGATTTGTGAGCCGAAGCTCACTAGTTATAAAGTCTTATAAATCAGTGAATTGTGTTTCTATTTGAATCATCATTTTCAGTTAGGGTTATGTTCAGGGGTAGGGGCTGGGTTAGCTGATAAAAAATACGAATAAACTGGTATAAAAACAATGGAAGTCTATGAGATGTCCTCACTAATAGTGAAACAAACGTTTGTGTGTGTGTGTGTGTGTGTGTGTTTGTGTGTGTGTGTGTGTGTATTTAAGTTCATTAGGCTAGAGTTGAGGGAGTCCTATGAGGTTGCAAACAGGGAAAGGGTTCCTCTGATTACTGTTAATTACCCACAGGGCCTTATAACACACACTGAGTATGCAGCAAGTCTGTGCACATTGCCAGGCCACCCCTGAACTTCCTTTGGGTCCACCCTCATTTCCTCTTCCAGGCCATGAGTGATGAGAGCTGTAATGAGATCATGGTAAGTGTGTGTGTGTTTGGGGGGGGGCAATGCTTTTTTCTGGTAATCAAGTGTATGCTTTGCTTAGAAGGTTTGTTCTCAATTCAGTTTTTTTTCCTGATGTTTGGAAATAATCAAAAAGGCCATTTAAAAAAAAACTCATTTTATTAATATAGATACTTCTGAATGAGAAAGTGGAGAAGTAGTACATAATTCAACTAATATAAACAAAATGTAAAGAAAGGAAGAGTAAGCAGAAAGATTGTCTTAGCCTTCAACTGCATAGACCAATCACTGACTGTCTGATGCATCCTGCAAACAAAAATGGCAAGAGCTTTTCTAAAATAGCACAATCCAATTTAATTGGCTGGCCTTTCTCTGTTTTGGGGAGTTTGATGCTTTTTATCAGCATGGAAAGAAAGTAATCAAAGTTCCCAGAATGCTACAATCTATTTCAAGGAAAAACAAGTTGCTGAAATTGCCAGTTTGTGGGGTTTATGGCAATAGCACATCTATATGCAGCAGATTAAAGAGTTTTGTTTGAGATTATGTGGCCAATTCTTGGTCAGAATATAATGCAAATCAGACAAGATTTAATGCTGATTGTCCAAAGTCTGGCTACGGCAAGGGGTCAATTGGTTTGGCTGGTTAGCATGACCTTGTTAATCTCTCATTATAGATGTCATAACTTTCTCCAAAACAACTATTTCATATAAATAAATCCATGCAGATATTTAATTTTATTATAGATTTTTCAGCAATGTCATTTTTTGAAGGACTCTTAAATCCAGTGGCGGTTCGTGGGTTTTAAAATAGAGGAGGCACACATTACAACTGTGAAATTACAAACAAAAAATACACATTCTGAGACATGAACTGAAATGAATTGTGACTTTTATTAACATTAAATCGTCCTCCTCCCATTTTCACCTCAAAATTATGGGGAAGCTGTGCCTCCCCTGACTAGCCGCCACTGCTTAAATCTGCCAGTCTGTGTTGTCATGATATAATTTTTCCTGTGACTCCTGAGTGATCAGTTACATGGCATTTACAGCTCAGGTGATTGGCTCAAAACTTTCTATCATCCAATGAAGAAAGATGGGAAATTTCAAATTGTGCACTTCTAGGAGGTCATACATCAACCAAGCTCTTTTCATTGATTGCTAACAATTAGCTTTCTTCAGCTATTACAGACCTCCTTGAGATACAGTAATGGCAGGCAACAGCCAATGTATCTTTTTGTTCCCCCTTCTGTTCTGTTCTTCTAATTATCAAGAAAAAGGGCCAGGGAGGAAAAGACATCTCCAGCCTCCCTTGAACCAACCACTTACAGGTCAACACTAGGGCGGCTTATCCTGTAAGTGGAGTGCTGAAATGCAGATGCTAAAAATATCTAGAAAGGTGTGCACTGTGCTATCCGCAGGTTACAAGGTCATCAAAATGGCAGCACTGGAGAGTTGTGATATGAAGCTCCTTCGCATGCAATAGGAAATCATCTTTAACAAACTGACAATGCTGGATAGTTATTCAGAGGACATTTCAAATGAAAATGCAGCTAGTTATCATACCAATGAATGTCATCCTTCTGTCTAAACTTCACTTAGACGTCAGTTCAAATTTGGCTAAAACAAAGGCACCAGACATCCGGCCGTGGCATGCAAACAGGCGCACAAGATCCCACATCACACAATTCTCAATCCAGTCTCTGATGACAGGAATGTCTTGGATCTTAAGCAGTGACCCAGACATTTGCAGGCCTTTCATTAAGGTCTCACCCCAAACCGAGCAGCTGGGACATCAGGCCTCATTTCCCCTAACCCTGGTTCTGCAGGCTGGCCAGAGCACTGGGGCTTGTGGCAGGAGAGCCGGCCAGTGTTTTCCGAACTGTAAGCTGTGGTCTCTAGGGTAGCAAGGCTCATTTGCTAGCTCAATGGAGGCTGTCTCCTGCCCTGCGCCTCACCGCACTCTCCTTGGACTGCAACACGGTTCTTTTCTTTGCTTATGAGGAACAGAGAAGGAGAAGGTAAAAGAAACAGAGTTGGAAAGAACGTGATCGATGGAGGGTAAAGCTTTAGAGACACAAAGACAGACTTAAAAGAAGGTGCAGAAAGAAGAACACTTCAAGTTATACATCATCATCATCAATCTAGCATAATTTACAACATAAAATTGGTACTGCTATGTTACTATGATTTTAGCATAGTGTTTTTTTTTAAATAAGATGGCTTACAATATAAATACCAGTACAATGTAAATACCATGTTGCAAGAATGGTTAGCATTCAGCACACAGTATCTGGCATAACTAGCTGAACCAGCAAGACTTCCTTGGTCAACCACTCTCTTTTGCTTCAGCAAGTTTCACCAAGTTTTGCAAAACCATTCTGGCCACCAGCTAGACTACAGGTAGCTCCAAACCAGCACTAACCACCATAAACCACCCAGATATAACATGGAATTTCTAATCTAAACTGCTCTGATACTGTACCATGGCACATAAAAACCTTTTTGTAAGGCAGAACTTGTGATGTCTCCGATAAATCTGCACTTTAACTGTGATTCTGAGTGAGTATCTTGCACCTCTCATCCGAGATGGCAGTTGTTCTGTTGCTATATTGTGTTCTTCCCCACCACATCATAGCTCTAATGTTGTCCCTCGCTTAATCCAGTGTCCCTAAAAATCAATGCTGCTCTGTCTGTCATGCTGACCCATCACCCTTCATGCCATCTGCTGCTCCTCGCTTATAATTCCCGCTGTTAGCGCTTTAGGACCACCGTAGGACTACAAACATTGCATACAGTTCATCTGAATAACATTCAACAATGACCTGGTTAACTGAATCTTCACAAACACACTCTAATTTAAAAACTATAAAGATGGACAGGTTGCACCTTTAATGACAGTATTGAACAAGCTGCATTAACATGGCATATGGCTTGGTTTTTACATTGCTTTGTGTGCACCCTTTGCCTGGCATTTGAGAATGTGTCTATCTGCACATGTTGAGGAGAGAAGAAAGCTAAAAGAACTAGCCTAAGCAGGGGAATTGGCCTACCCTCGATCCCTTAGCCCTTCTTTGAAAAGCAAACTTCAAGCTGGGAGTGTTTACTTTGGCCAGGGCAGAGGCAGATCGATGATCTGCAAAGTGGATTTGTTATTGCCTTGTTTGCCTTGGCAGCCCTTGAGAGCAGCCCACTGATTGCCGCCCCAGATGTCTACAGTATGAACACATACACAGATTCACACACACACACACACACACACACACACACACACACACACACACACACATATATATATATATATGTGTAGGCTATATACAGCACACTTATACACACACCACTTGCCTCAACAGTGTCCAAATTTCTGGTGTCTCTGGCATCTTTTTGAGTCTGTGAAGTTCTGCCCAACAGTGGGACATCATGCTTCCAGAGTCTGCTAGTTCCCTATATTTATGCTTCCACTCATCCCAGTCCACCACCCTCTTATCCTTTCGTTTGTCACAGAGCAGGGGTTCTCCATCGTACTCACAGAGATCTACTGTCCTGTGACGGTAGATGACTGTGACGGAGTAGATTTCCTGCTTTAATGAAACACATCTGATCCAGGTAATTGAGATCTTTGGGCTCTCTTGAAATAGTCAATGTGATCTCATGATATTTTGTATGTATTTTATGTAAAATGTGGTTCAACAAAATGTACATTTACTTAAGTTTGCAAAGACAGTGAAATGTATAATACTGATGTACATACAGCATCTAAACATACAATACTGATGTACTGACAACACCTAAAACAAATGATTTAAATATGAACAACTTTACAGACTTACAAATGAATCATTATGAATATTGCAATCACAGCATTACATTTTTATTATATTGTATCCATATTGTATATGTCACATCAATGGCATTATGTATTCAAACCCATTTATTAAATGGTTTACTCATGATATCATTTCACTTAGTTCTGTGATTTCTGCTGCTGACAGGGTTCCCCTCTCAATTCAAGATGCTGTCATTGCTTGGGCAGTTGTACTGGTATGCCATTAAAAAAATAAAAAATAAATCATACCTTGTGCATAATTCGAACCGGATTATGGTTACTGTTTGAACCGGTATATTGCCCAGCACTACTTTTAGTACTGCTTTTGACATTTTTGCATTGTGATTGCACTGTCTATCATTTTTTTCTTTATTTTATACATATTTTTAAGAAATGGTTATGGTTAGGTTTAGAGGTAGGAGTGGGAATAGCGACTCAAAGTATCTGTTTAATGCTATATTGTTACTAACATTTTAATTTTGTAAAGCTATCGATAAAATGATAAAAATTCATTGATACAAATATCTTAATTATGTAAAAGTTTCATAAATATTTTACGTTTGTTTTTAGCCCTAAATATGTAATAATTGTACATTTTAAAAGCTGTAATATGTAAAAATTGTATGTTTCATTATCAATCAAAGCGTACAAAAATGTACGTTTTGCGGTTGTAAACGTTACATACTATTACCTACGTATAAATAATGAGAACAGTCTGTGGGTGTTGGGACTAACCTCAACCAGAAGCATAATTGCGAATTCATGTCCCAAGGTGGAAGATACATTATAAACCTCATCAACTTAGCTCATAAATATTAATTAGGTGCTCACTGATATTAATTAGGTGAAGTTTGCCCTGTACAGTAGTTCTTGTTGAAAGCCGGGTAAGTGGGCACTAGACATAATATATTAGCCTACCACTTACTGCAAAGCCACTAGTAGATCTTAAAATTTAAATTTTATGCAACTGGCTACAATTCTTTCTTCACACAGCAGCCAAAATGCTTTCAATATAATGATTATTTCTCAAAAAGTTGGGGGACGAGTTCAGAAGTTGGGGAGAACACCCCTGCCTGTCCCAGTGGGAACACTGAGGCAGGAAGCAGCTCAACTTTAATCTGAGCACAGAAAGATCTCCTCTTTCATGATCTTCATAACCGCATCCTCATCATTGGTGCTGGTAGAGCTGTAATTTCCATCCACTTCAAAATGTATTAAATTTATGTATATGTTAAACTGGACCAACATTGACTTTAAATTGAAGATAACAGACAGTAAGACTGCTATTCAGAGAGAAAATTGAGTGGTGTGCGTGTGTATTGGAGTAATGTCTCCTCACTTATGCTGTCCACTCCAACTCTGCCAGACCTCCAGGGCTTTCAGGCTCTGGCCTCAACACTGAGGGCTGGGTTGGGGCCCTCTCTCTGTGTCTGTGTGGCCAAATAAAAATAACCTCTTGACACTTTTATGGCAGGACACAGTTGTGTGGATTTATGCTGCTTGTTTTCGCACAGTTTAAAGTGAGACTGTCCAGGGCCAAAGGCTTATAGCCTCTGTCAGCACATATTAAATGTTTATGCTGTTTGTCTCACACACTTGTCCTTTTATTTGAAACCAATTGACTCTTAGCCTTTGTACTAGCAATTCCTATATGCGCCATATTGCAACATGAGTTGTGACATGGCCTTCAAAAGAGAAAAAATACATGTTTTTTCCCCTTTTTATCTCAGTAATTAAAATGACGTGTGGTTTCCAGTAATAACTGAGCTAAAATAAAGAGGGGAATTGTCAGTGCTGTGGAAGAATGTAGTAGAAATGTGAATTTTCCAAGCAGGACATATTCCTGGATCAACATCTTTGTTGGCCATAGTAAAAAAAACATTCCTATTAACCAGCCAGTTTTTCACCATTCTTTAGCTTCCAAACAAGAATATAATGGTTCCCTGAGAGAGGTCCACTACTAACCCTACCAAACTGTCTGGTTATTCAAAAGCAATTTTAGGTTTGGTCTTAAAACTTGACTGTACCAGTCAGGTTGGGTCACAGGGTCTGTGTAGAACTCTACACCCTGGGTTTGTCTCCGAGTATATTAGTAGAGGCCTATAGTACTTTTTTATTATCATGCATTCTTTAATATGTTTGGTTTTTAGGTTGTATTTTTGCTGACACAACATGATGCATTTATTGTGGATATTATTGTGGATAAGCACTTTTATCAAAGGTTGCCATATGGCCCTTGAACCTATAACCTCACCGTTACAAGCACAGATCAAAAACAGATTTGAGAGTTGTACATTTATTGGGTTTAAGGTTTATATCATACTAACTTTCAGAAGAGGGTAATTGCAAAGCCACAGATTTAAACCGCAGAGTTCAAATAGACACTAATACACCACCTGAGGATGATACCGATTTATGGTTGATTTGATAAACAGGTGTAATAGAATAATTTAAACAGGAATATTTAGACATCTTCAATCTAGGCTAAATGTTTGATTGTTCTGGTTGGGTAACATTTTAGTATAGGGACCAATTCTCACCATTAACTAGTTGCTTATAAGCATGCCTATTACCATATTGGCTATTTATTAGTACTTATAAAGCACATATTCTGCATGACCATATTCTACATCCCTAATCCTACCCAATGCCTAAACTTAACAACAACCTTACTAACTATTAATAAAAAGCAAATTAGGAGTTTACTGAGGCAAAAGTCATAGTTAATAATTTATTAATAGTGAGGATTGGACCTTAAAATAAAGTGTGACCTTTGGTTGTTGTTTTTTAATTAACAATTACTATATAATGAATTTATGTCATTCTTTAATTATTTTAAATATTTATTAAGTTTGCTTTTTAAAGCAGTTACAGTAACATCTGTTCTAAAACATAATGAGCTGTCTTGCTGTATACTGCCTACATAAACAGCTGTTTTCTAAGGGAGCATCCTAACTACAGTGGAACATCAGGTGACTGATTTGAAACATTCTTCATGGGCAGCAACTCTTGAGCTCACAATTATACTCACAATTGACTCCAATAGAGTTTGAAGTTAGCATGTTGCTAAGCTAAGTACAATAAATATAAAATGACACAACATAATGTTGTTTTTTGTTTGGTTTTGATTATATTAGAACAATTACAACCTTTCTTTTAATACTTTTTAATAAATTAAATATACCTTATTCTAAATGAAATATAAGCAGCACTTCTCTCACTTTGCCTATCACCTTGTATAAATGTTTTTCACTGAGATTTTTGCTGTGCATTTTGGGATTGCCTTCTCTGGGGAGGAGCCATGCAATGTTGTCAAAATTAGATATTTTAGAAGGTATTTTATAGTTTAAAACAGAGCTTCTGCTTCATAAAAACTATATAATGCTATATCATAAATCTCTTTTTCATAGATTTAGCCGTAAGATTAGTGGTATATTTGCTGTTCTAAAATAAAGAATGAAGCTGTTTTCTCACTGTCACGAACTGCTACTGTGTTGAAGCAAGGAACAAGAAGCACGTAGGAGAGTCACAATGATCACAGTCTTTATTAATCCAAAAAAGCAGGGAACGACGTTAGACTAAACGCAGGACTCAGGAAAACACAGGGCTTAAATTCAGGAACTAAATGGGGAACACCTGGAAACAATGAACATAATCAAACACGGGAGAAACTGGGTATTGGGGAGCACATGGGGAGCAAAACATAAGACACGGAACACAGGGGCAGCCCAAGGGTGTGACACTCCCTCTTTCCTTCACACAAACACAAAAAAACTGACTCCTCTCTCTCTGTTGTAAAGATGTCTCATAAACGGGTTATTTGGGATCTCTGCAGTGTCTTGTTTTCTGTTTGGATTAAGGTGAGACTGCCCAGCCAAACAGAGCACACACTGACACCTGGGAGGCATATGACACCTCTTCTGTCACTGTGAGTATGTGTCCCAAAAGTGCACATACACGCACATAATTTTTTTCTTCATCCTAAGCATACTCCACTCACTTTGTACAGACAGAGAATTTAAACTATGGACACTTTTCACAAAATGTTTCAACAGTCATCGGCATTTTGATTTTTTTAAAAGTGTATGTACATTTATAACACTAAACTTTGTATTATATCACCTTTGCATCAAGTTACAATGCAAGGGTGTTTCTAATGCAGCATCTATGGGAGGGATGATACATTTGACGTCATTCTCTCTTCTGACTGCTGTTGTCAGTCTCCCTCATTTTCCACTATCGTGGAGTTTTTCTTTTGCTATTTGAGCAAAGGGGAATGCAAAATAATTATTTGTGGTACTCTCCCATTCACTGCTCTCGAATTTTACACAACTATGGTGACTTCCGCTGCTGAGAAACCTGGAAATGTGAAAAAGGTCTATTGGTGTGTTTATGACTGACTAGAAGTTTTTACTGTAGGCAGGACAGGGGGCTTTATAGGGGGGTCTGTTAGCAGACATGCTGATGTCCAGTATCAGGCAGCCTTCAGATGGGCCTACCCTGAAGCCCATATCAATTATATCACTTTCTCCTGCAGAGCACATGACAGCCGTCAGCATGGGGATAGCTAATGCACTCTGACAGGCCCAGTGTGTGTATGTGTATGTGTGTGTATCAACATGTAAAGAGTGCTGACGGATGTAGTAGAATTCTCTGTTCCAAACCCAGTGTGATGTGACATTTTGTAGGCAACATTTGAACTGAAATGGAACCTAATAGGAGACTGAACTGACACACTCTGTATAGATAGCTAGCTACAAATAAATGAATGGTCACACTTTAGTTTGGGGGATCTATTCTCACTACTAACTAACAAATAACTATAACTTTAGCCTCATTAAACCTCTAATTTGCTGCTTATTAATAGTTAGTAAGGTAGTTAAAGTTAAAGGTTAAAGTTAGGAATGGTGTAGGACTAAGGGATATGATCATGCAGAATAAGACATTAATATATGCTTTATAAGTACTAGTAAGAATGCTAGTAATATGCATGCTAATAAGCTAGTTAATAGTGAGGCTCCTAAACTTTTAGAACAAATGTTACCAAATGTATTGCATGTTTACAGTTTTATGTTGAAAAAAAAATATTTTAAAATGTTTTTGAAAATAATTATTAGGAGGGGAAAACTTACATGTAATTAGGGTTTAAAGAAAATATGGTAACACTTTAGTTTAAGGTGTCCTTGTTACGTTACATGTACTTACTATTATAATAACAATAAATTATGCATAATTACATGCAAGTAACCGTAACCCAAACCCTAATCCTAATCCTAACCATATAGTAAGTACATGTAGTTAATTAATATCACTCAGTATTTAAATGTATAATTACACTGTAACATGGACACCTTAAAATAAAGTGTAACCGAAAATATATTATTTTTTAATTATGGTTACACCACATGATGCTTTTAGATGTTACAGTTTAAAGTTTAAATGGAAACTTTTCTTGAAAATGGTATAAAAGTTTTTTTTTTTAATGAAATACATCATGAATACATTTCTAATACATGAGTACATCTCTAAGAACTTGGCACATGTATTTTATTCATTTATTATTTTTTAAAAGATTTTTCCTTTTGTTTATCCTAGACACTTATATGTTACTGACTCAGAAATTAAAAGGGTAGTTCGCACAAAATTATTGTTTAATGTTTCATATTATCTGTCATGATATATTGACCTTCAAGACTTCTGTTCATCTTCAGAACACAAATTAATGGTTTGTTTAGTCTCTCATTGTTTCTGTCCATCCACTGAAAGCCCATGCACATCCACAAAGTTTTAAAAACTACATCAAAGTTATCCATACTGTTTGAACCAAGCAGTTTAATTCAAGTCTTCTGAGCTGACACAATTGCTTTATATGATGAACAGATTTCATTTAAGCTTTTATTCAAGCATAAATATTGATCAACCCACATACACAGAGCAAATCAAATGTGGTAAACAGAAGCTCAAATGTGCAAACTGTCTAGGTAGGCAACTCACTGGGGCTTGGAACAGAGCCAATATTACACTTCACTGCAACTCACTTATCCTCCTTGCACTCAAACTGCATGTATTTTTATTCATACGTGTTTATTCAGATGTCCCTCCCATTGTCTCTCGAATGTGTGTGGTTGCTGGGTCTGAGTAAAAGTGATCAGTCACATGTACCCACACACTGAGTGTGAAGTGTGAAACCAAGCCCCCACACTCCAGAGATTATTCTCCATAAACACGCACAAAAAGCTAAAGGCTTATGTGCTGAGAGGAAGACCATATTGATGCAAGCAAGCAGTGTCAGGAGTCTGCGAGCTTGCAGCTCTGGGACTAAAATAAATGGTTTGTTACATTTTGTTGTGTTGACAGAATATAAACATCCAACACCAGGGCTGGTGAAGCTGAGATAAACTAAAGTGGTCATTAATCGTGAAAGAGGAGCGCAGCTGAGGTGCCAGAGTAATTAATGTAACAAATAGTGATGGCTAGAATGAAATGAGTGTCACTTACTTTTCTTCTAGCACCATTTACATTTCTCTACACATTCTGTAATTGATGTGTTTGGATGTAGAAAAATGTACACAAGCATAAGCTCTCTCCATCACATACACATACAGAGACACACACAAAAGCCATATGGTTTTGGTGGCGCTCTTCCCCTTTCCCCTCCTGAACTGCGAACAATAATGCTATTGTTTATAATGCCATTTAATAAATCATGTTTATTTGTTGGTGGACTGAGTGTGATGGAGCTGTTCTCAATAAATCTCTGTTAGTGGGTCCAGATGAGTGAAGTGCTAGTATTGCCATCCACTGAAGTGGCTGCGGAGTACATTACCAGTGCAACGTAAACACGCAGTTGCTCCATCAGCTTTCTGAGTACACCACTTTCACCAAGAGCCATTACTGCCTGGGCGGGTGAGGACTAACAAGAGCGTGCTAGGCTTTTGCTAACTATTTATTATTGATGGCACTGTGTAATTTTAGTACACCCCAACCACCCCATTCATTCATAACACTGGAGACGGGAGGGAGAAATAAATTCTCAGACTCAAGTTTGGTGGTCGCCTCATCCTGAATTGGACTCGCTGACTTAGATGGCATGGAGAAAGTTTTAATTCATGAGAGCCGGTTGATTGTGATGACTGCGCTGGGCTGTATGGTTGTAACAGAGACAGCTTGCTTTCAGACTGCCCACTGTCTGTTCACTAACCAGCTGAAGCATTTATGTAACTTCCGGTAGTCACAGTAACACAGTAGGTATGTTTACATGGACACTTTTTGCTTCCATCGGAATGAATTCATTCTGATTGACGAATCCGAATGTAGTGTTTACATGAACATTAAATAAAGTGATCGGGTTGATATGCGCGTTTATATGTCACAAGCTTCTGATCGGATTTAATCTTTTGACATGCGCACACTGCATGAATATACAGAGTTTCCCGCTGTTGTCGCCAGGGGTGTGAAGTAACGAATTACAAATACTCACGTTACAGTAATTAAGTAGTTTTTATCAGTAATTGTACTTTTCTGAGTAGTTTAAAAATTGTGCACTTTTACTTTTACTTGAGTACATTTTAAGTGATGTATTGGTACTTTTACTCTGCTATTTTCCTCCGTTTGTGGTCGTTACATGCTTATTTTAATTTTATTTTTATCCATCAATGTGATTGGATAGAGAGTCATAGGACTCGTGACTTTCGTTAAATCAAATTGTGCATAGAAAACTTTAACCGCCAACTGTTTATGATGGCTGCTGGAAGTGCATTATTCAAGCATCAATTCAGTTGCATCTTCCTCTAACTTAATATGTTAAGGTAAATTTCGGATTTCTGCTTACTAAATGATTTGTATATATGCTTGCCTA
>NW_015542356.1:652160-665159 GCF_001515605.1 Sinocyclocheilus anshuiensis | reverse complement strand
TTTTAAAATGTATCAATTGCGGTGTACAGCGTTTATTATGAGGGGGTAGAATCCACAGCTCAGTACTCACTACTCATGAGTACTTTTAAATAGGCTACTCTTTTACTCTTACTCAAGTAGTTTTTTGGACAAGTACTTTTACTCTACTAACACTACATTTTTGGAAGGTAATGGTACTTTTATTTGAGTATATTTTTTCAGTACTCTTTCCACCACTGGTTGTCGCATACTGTTTTAAAGCACACATGATATTTAACTACTTTGGGTCCTAATTAGGCGACGACCAGCACATAAACTGTTGTGCTGTGCTGCTTACTTTATAAAGCAGAGTGAAAGGGGAGCTTTATAATGACTGGACACTCATTTATGACACTTTATTCACCAGGAAGAACAGCTCGTTCCGCGTGTCATACGTCATTATGCTATTTCTACGTAACTGCACATGTGCAGTACTTTCCAGTTTCGGTTTTCAATCCGATCAAGTGTTTACATGTCCTCTCGCTCAGATTACAAAAGGAATAAACCACCTCTTTTTTTATTCTGATTGTGCTTCTAGTCCTATTACGATCGGATTTGTAGGGTCCATGTAAACACATCTAATGACTGCTTCCAAGGAAGAACACATTACTGGAATTTTTTAAAGTTGCCAGGTTAGTGGCATCACATCTTTGGAAGCTACTCTGAGTTTTATGTCACTTAGTAGCTGGTAAACAGAATATTCTTGAGCAGGATTCATGTCTGTAAAATAATCAGTATTTATTACCATTGGCATAAGTTTTGAAAGTCTAGACATGTTTCTGCTAATTTCTTTTGTATTTTCTACACAGTGTTTGAATTGTGTCAGGGCTCATAGAGAGTCCCCCCTGTGCACTACCAACCAACCCCAACCTCCTTCAGAAGTTAACTAGGGGTGAAGGAAGCATGCAGTATGTAAAATTAAATATAGTATGTTTGCTTCAATATAATCTCCATAAAATCAAACTTTAGGAACTCACACTTACTAAAAGGGGAAAAAAAAAAAAAAACATAATAAATATCAATAATTAGAGAGATTTTAACTCAATGAAACAGAACGGGACCGCACAGGTTTAATGTTTTTGTTATTATAGGGGTCCAGAACTTTCCCAGGCCCCTAAAATTCAAACACAATTTTCTTACATCTGATCTAGTATTGAGTTTTTTCCACATTTATGAAGGTGGCATGGAGGCTCAGAGGGTAGCAGTGGCACCTCACAACAAGATGGTCCCTGGTAGAGCCAGGATGCCTTTCTGTGTGCATGTGTTGGTGTGGGTTTCCTCCTTGGAGACAGTAAATTACCAATAGGTATGAGAACAATTTATTTGGACAATGGATCAATCTTTTTGGATGATCTGTCTGATCATTTTACTTGTTGATCAGACAGACACTTCTTCACTGGTGATGTTAGTCTTATTGGTTAGGTTAGATTGGTTAGGTTAGATAAGAAGCTTGATATGAGCAACTGATATTTGGAAGCTGGGACTTGATGCTTACCATCAGCTTCCAAAACAGATGCTGATGATTGGCTAAGCTGTTGAAGTGATCGAAGGGTACACTCACAGAGCTGTCTAGAGTGGGGCATAGTGGAGGTTTTGAAATTTAATTGGTGGAGATAAGTCATCCATCTAGGACAGTAGTATCCAAACCTGCTCCTGGAGGGCTCCCTTCCTGCAGAGTTCAAATTCAACCTGTACCTAGAACACTCCTGAGGTTTCTCATAATCATGAAAATTTTGTTTCGCTGGTTCACGTGGGTTTAATTAAGGTGCAGTCGCATTAGCAATGTTTTGGTGAAATTTTGTGGGCAAAAATATCCATTGTCTATTAACAGTAGGGTAGTGATGAATGAAGCCAGCTTATAAAAAAGTCACTTTCAAACCATGCAGCTTTCTGTTGGTTTCTGTTACTCAAAACCACATGGCCAAATCTTTCACACTTACATGAATTTCCCAATTGTGTGGATTCCTATTGAAATAACAAACAAAAAAATTGCCAGCAGAACAACAGTAAATGTGACCGCACTTTAAGAGTTGGAGCTAAATTCTGCCGGATCCTTCGGTTCATAGAAATGTATGCCCTATTAGTGGCTATTTTTATGGGCCACTATACGCAAGCTGTCCGCCATATTGGAATGGTCAAAGCAGGTCTGTGAACACTCGAGGGCAAGTGTGTCTATAACCCTAGTTATACGCATGTATGAATATCTATATCTGCAGCAGACTTCAGCAGATGATTTTGCTAAACTAACACAATACAAGATGAATTTGTTAGCTAACACAACATTTAGAAGGTACTGTGTATGGGGTGTATGGGGAGGGGTAGCACCTCTGGTGGGGGGGGGCTTGTCGTGCCCTTTCATAGGGCAGCTCGCTCACCTTTGGTCCCCACCGGTCACCCAGTAGCTGTAGCATGTGCAACGGCCACACCCCGGGCAAACAGCTTCGACAGGCTGGCTGAACCAGGTTGAGGGTAGCCGTCGCGTCACAGACCCCCGGTGATTTAGGGCTTTGCTCACCCAGCATGTGAAGACTGCTCTCGGCAGACTGATCAGAAGAAAGCACCAGTAAGCTTCAACGATCAGGAAGGCAGAGCAGCAAAGCACTGTGGAGTGCAAAGGGTGTGTCAGAGCACGGAAGAAAGCACGGTCATCCAATGCAGCTGACAAAGTCTCCAGAAGTAACGACTCTTCCTGCCAATGGATCAAGGCTTCTGATGCCGAGAGAGTGAGACTGTCTCTGTGCACAGGCTCTTCCACTTTAATCTCCCTCATGCACAGGTTTCTTTGCGCACACTCATCTCTCAACTCCATCCGTTTATCCCTCCACAAGTCCTATGGCGATGGGGGAGTGGCGACACAACAGGTGGAGGTGACCACTGGCAGTTGTAGTCACAATCCTGCATGTAAGCTGCCCATGGACAAGTGGTTGTTCGGCTCTTAACCCGGGGCAGGGGAGAAGTCTGGCAGCATCCTGGGCGACTGAGCAGCCCTTTTCAGGACAGCACTGCTCACCTGCTCACCTCAAGGGAGGGGCCTAGAAAAGGTGGCCCAAACATTGCCTGCCCTACATACATCTGGCCAGAAAACCACGGTTGGCAGATCATCCATTAAGCGGTCGAAACAAAAACAGAATTCAAAAAAAGAATCTCCTACTGGGAGCATGGAATGTCAGAACACTTTTGGACAGAGAAGATACAGCAAGACCAGAAAGGAGAATGGCACTCATTGCAAAAGATCTAGCCCGCTGCAACATTGAGACAGCAGCCCTCAGTGAAACACGCCTCCCTGACGAAGGATCTGTCACAGAGCTTACCAGTGGATATAGGTTCTTCTGGAAAGGAAAAGCCCAGACCGAAGATAGTATCCACGGCGTTGGATTGGCCATCAAGACCAGCCTGCTAAAGAACCTTCCTGACCTCCCTGTGGGAATCACCGAGAGGCTCATGAAGATCCGCCTACCTCTCAATGACAAGCAGTATGCGACAGTCATCAGCGCATACGCCCCCACACTAACCAGCGCAAAGGAGACAATTGAGCACTTTTACGCCGATCTCAGTTCCATTTTGCACTCGGTACCAGCCAGCAACAAGTTGATCCTGTTAGGAGACTTCAATGCTTGCGTTGGCCAAGATCACACCAGGTGGGAAGGAGTGCTCGGGAAGCATGGAGTGGGAAAGACGAACAACAATGGCCTAATTCTGCTCAGCAAATGTGCAGAGTCTGAGCTCCTCATCACGGACACTATATTCAGGATGGCGAACAAGTACAAGACAACTTGGATGCACCCCAGATCAAAGCTGTGGCACATGATAGACTACGTCCTTGTCACCAGAGCCATGAGGGGAGCAGAATGCTGAACAGACCACAGGCTATTCAGAGCGACACTCCAGCTGCACATCGTCCCTCACCACCCAAGTCGTGCTAAGGTCATACACTCAGCATTCAACATCGTCAGACTCCAAGATCCTTCCTACCTTCACAAGTTTCAGTCCACGCTGGATGAGAAGCTGTCTGCCAATGGACCACTAACTAGAAACCCAACTGAGAAATGGAACCAATTCAGGGATGTAGTGATGGAGACAGCCAAGGAGGCGCTAGGCCCTAAGGAATGCATCCATCAGGACTGGTTCGATGAGAATGAAAGTGCCATTGGAGACCTGCTGGGCACGAAGAACAAATCATTCCTGGAGTGGCAAAAAGGAGAGGTTCAAGTCCCTCCAAGCCCAGGTACAGCGAGAAATCAGGAAGATGAAAGATCAGTGGTGGGAGAAGAAGGCGGAAGAAATACAACACTACGCCGACACAAACAACGCCAGGCAGTTCGTTGGCTCTCTCAAGGCAGTCTATGGTCCCTCAAAATCTGGTTCTGCCCCCTTACTTTCTGCAGACGGTGCTACGCTCATCAAAGACACACAGGGCATCAACAGCAGATGGAGAAAACACTTCAGCCAACTGCTCAACCTCCCATCTACAGTCAACCAGTCAGCCCTCGACTAGATCCCCCAAAATCCCACTCTCGAACAGTTGGATGACCCCCCATCCCTAGCTGAGGTTCAGAGGGCCATCAAGCAAATGAGCTCTGGCAAGGCAACCGGCAAGGATGATATCCCTGCAGAGTTTTACAAGGCAATTGGTGAGGAGATGCTCCAGGCATTCCATGCAGTTATGACCAGCATCTGGGAAGAGGAAGATATGCCCTTGCAGCTCCGTGATGCCAAAATAGTTTTCCTGTACAAGAACAAAGACACACGAGTAGATTGCGGCAACTATAAAGGTATCTCTTTGCTCTCCATCGCAGGCAAGATCCTCGCCCGCATTATGTTCAACAGACTACTGACATCAGTCTATTAACAGAACCTGCCTGAGTCACAGTGTGGCTTCCGCCCAGATCGCAGCACCATCGACATGATCTTCACTGTGAGACAGGTGCAGGAGAAGTGCCTAGAACAGAACATGAACCTCTACATAGTCTTCATCGATCTGACCAAGGCATTCGACACGGTCAACAGAGACGCCCTGTGGGTCATACTCAGAAAACTTGGCTGCCCAGCAAAGTTCACCAAACTGATCCAGCTGTTTCACATCGACATGACAGGTGAAGTCTTGTCAGGTGGAGAACCATCCAATCAATTCAGCATCTCCAATGACGTGAAGCAAGGCTGTGTCCTTGCTCCGGTGCTCTTCAACCTGTTCTTCACCCAAGTGCTGCTACATGCTATGAGAGACCTGAACCTGGGCGTGTACATCAGGTACTGTCTTGACAGCTCACTGTTCGACCACTGCCGCCTGGTCGCCAAAACAAAGACACTGGAGAGGCTCTTCACAGAATCTCTCTTTGCAGATGACTGCACTTTTATGGCGCATCAAGAGAACCATCTACAGACCATCGTAGGCAGATTCTCCAAAGCAACAAAGCTGTTTGGCTTAACCATCAGCCTCTGCAAGACAGAAGTTCTATACCAGCCTGCACCAGGGAGAGAAGCAGACCAGCCGTGCATCACCATCGATGGCACCCAGCTCTCAAATGTTACCACCTTCAAGTACCTGGGCAGCACAATCTCCAGCAACGGATCCCTGGACCAGGAGATCAATACCAGTGTCCAAAAGGCCAGTCAAGCTCTTGGGAGACTGCGCTCCAAAGTTCTACAACACAGCGGCATTCGCCTCTCCACCAAGCTCAAAGTATACAGAGCAGTGGTCCTCATCTCACTTCTGTACGGCTGCGAAACATGGAGACAACAAACAGCTGGAGCAGTTCCACCATCGCTCCCTTTCGGTCAGTCATGAAGATCCGCTGGCAGGACAAAGTCACCAACCAAGAAGTCCTAGACAGAGCTGGCTCAACAAGCATTGAATCCATGATTCTGAAAATGCAGCTCCGATGGTCTGGCCACGTCATCCGCATGGACCCACAGAGGATGCCAAAGCAGGTGTTCTTTGGAGAGCTAGCCGCAGGGTCCAGACACCAAAAGCTCCCAAAGAAAAGATTCAAAGATAACTTCAAGTCACATCTAAAATGGGCTGACCTGAACCCAAAGCAGTTGGAGCTTGCTGCCTCTGACAGAGCCAGTTGGTGCGACCGAACTAATAAAGCAGCCAGCACATTTGAAGAGGACCGTCACCATCATCTTGCAGCTGCAAGAGAACGCAGACACAGAGCCGCCACTGCCCCTGCCCCAACTACTGGCGAACCTTGCCCCCTCTACAACCACCTCTGTGTTTCTGCCTTTGGGCTTCGAATCCACATGAGGACCCACAGATGACTGCACAAGCCTTGATCGTCATTCTCGACTCCCGAGAGACTATCTACCATAGTTTAAAAAAATAATAAAAACTCATAATGTTGAGTTAATACAAATTAAAAACAGAAACCAACACATTCTTAATTGTGAAAGTTTATCCAATTTCCTCAGGAATTTAAATTTCGGTGCAATGTTTTGCCATCTTGAAACTTATTGATATTTATTGTGAGTGATGACACATTGACCGTTCCAAGATGGCAGACACATCAACGTGTCTGGAGAAGTTGAAAGTGGCATTTACCTATACATATCTATGCTTCAGTTCCTAAGAAGAGAGACAGAAAGAGACTTAGTTGGGTAAAAGAACACAATTAGTCTGTCCTGAGGTTTGAATTGATGAATAGTCATTGAACATGCCCATTGGAAAAACTAGAATATTCTAGTGCAAGTGAAAAGTGAAAATGGAAGTTCTACTAGGAAGACTTAATGCTATGTCACGCATTACAATTAGATCTAGCCAATCGTCACTCGACACAAGAATTATATAAGCTCTTTACTCACCCTTCCTTGTGTTTGCAGAAACTGACATTGACGTTCCCCGCCATCCTCCCCACCACCACCAGGTTGGCCCTGTCCATGCAGGGGGGTAGGCCCCTGCCTTCGTCTCGGCAGTAATAGCTAAATCTTCAACCTACACATTCAAGCTACGGATGGAGCCTACGCCAAAGAATTCTGTTTTTTATGTCTTGGATTTGTAAATAAATTATTTCGAATCTTTCACCTCCAGAGTCTTTCTGGTAGAACTAAAATGTCTCTAAAATTTTGTCTTAACTTGTAAGTGAAATTGTCCTTGGTTGTTGGCAAACCCTACAAACTTTGGTTGGCTCTGTATAATAGATGCCAGTTCTTCAAGTACTGACCATGACTGAGGACCAAGTGATGACAGAACAAGCTTATCTTGGTGAATACTTGTTTTGTGTTAGCTGAGTGTCTCCAGTGTCCCTGCAAGGTCAGGTTTGATGTGTGCAAAATTTATTTTGTGTTGAAGAACTCAGAACTCAGGAACCCAAGAACAGAGCTGCAGTCTAATGTGCTAAGGGTGGTTTTTTGTTCTCATAGTCTTTCATGAGGTGCCATGCATGCATATGTAACTTCTGTACACTTTAAAAGCACACTGTGATTCCCTTCGGCACAGAGAAGAGCTATTAAAACTTAGAGAAGACATCCTCGCAAACACACACACACACACACACATATGTGCACATAAACAAACATACACACACTTTGCTGTGGGTGCACTCCTCACCATTAATGCATCGAGTTCAAGCTCACCTCCTTCCCCCTCAATATACCCAAAATATTGCTTTTAAGATGACTTTGATGTGTATGTATGTATGTGTGTTCGTGAAGGGAGCAAGCTGAAAGGCAGATGCATTGTGTGAATGGGAGCGTAAGTAAAAAGTATTTTCACAGATGTCTGTTGATGGGATTACTCACACTCTCTCAGCCTAAGGACAGAAGTGAGAGAATAAGAGAGAGATTTGGGAAAGGAGAGATAGAGAGTGTGTGTACATGATTTAACAGCTAGCTCTCTGAAAGCGCTGAAGATCAGAGATCGTGTTGTGAGCCGCCCATCATTCTGCTAATCCAGAGAGCTCACATCCGCATTAACACCCCCACATCACACGAAATGCTATCGGCGGCAATGGCTGCCGGGATTTTTTGCGAAACCGGAAAAGAGAAGGGTTTGATTGAAGGTCTGGCAGAAAGTAGAGAGTAGAGGTCCAGTAAAACAGAATGATGTGGATGTTGACGTTGTTTTTTGTGTGTGTGTGTGTGTGTGTGGGGGGGGGACTAGAAAGGCAAGAAATGTATGAGAACTTGAGGCTGCTGTCTCATCCTGGTCTAGATCAAGGCTTGACTAGATCTATATGAGCTATTCCCACCTCCCACATGAGAATAAGCACACAGCATCTCTAATGGAGATTCGTCGAACCCAATAACGCAGACATTGAGCATTACAATTTACGCCTGTTATTGTAAGTTGATAAATGTTATTTAAAAATGGCAGAACACACCCTTTTCTTGTGTGATTTATACGGTGGGACTTCAAGGAGGTGTTGACTTTACACTGTTTCAAATTAATGTTATTCCTCTTCTTTAACTCCTGGGGGTCTCAAAGTGTAAAACCCTGATAGAAATGCAGCAGGAGTCCTTTTGAAGTAGCTGAAGTGGAAGGCATTTTATCATAGTTTGTTCATTTGGGTGTCCATAAAATACAGTCACTGTTGGGGGAATTGTACTGTAGCAGCAATAGTGTGGAAAAAGATAGTTTGTTAAAGATAAACCTTTACTTGGTTGCCAACAGCTGTTTGCTGTTTCTTTATTGTTTACAGTGAAGAAAATCCCATTTGTGTTTTTTACCACTTTCATAAGTTCGCCTGCCCATCCAGTCCTGAGGTTAATGGCAAACGAATTTGGCTTACAGTCCTTGATGGAGGCTCGAACCCGAAGCTCGGCTTGAGCTCTGAGTTCAACCCCATTTTGTGATACTACATAGAGGGAATAATAACAGAAATAGAGGACGAGATGGGGGAGGTGGAATGATGCCAGAAGAATTGTTGCTGGGACGGTATATAGGCTTGTGATGAGGATTGACAGGACTGAATGATTAGACTCCTACCGAACCTACACTTGGAAGTTGGAACTTCATTTATTTACAGCTACAATTAGAGATAGGACAAGAATTGGAGAAGAGTGAAGAGGATCAGAAAATGTCATAGGCTCATGACACCCACATCAGAGCATTGCACCAACTGTTAGGCCATTGCTCCAACTGTTCCTTTATCTCCTATTGGTTGAACCCCCAACCCCCCCCACCCACAGTTTTTTTCCCCTCTTTCACTCTATTTCTCTCACCCTCTCTCATGAGACACATTATTATTTCATTGCACCATTTTAAAAGCTGGGTGTGAAAGTTGTGGAATGCATTCAATGACTCACTCTCAGACAGTTTGGGAGAGGGAAGGAGCAATGAGACGAGAGGAGGAAATCAGAACAGAGCAAGGGAGACATGAAGAATGAAAAGGAAAAACATCTGGGATTGGACAGCTCATAACCTTGACATTCAGATAATTCATTTTATCACCCTGTCTTGGGCTTAAGGCCTTAAAATAACTGTAGCAAACACTGCTTATTCCTTAACTTAAGTCTGGTCATGGGGTGTGCACAAAATTATGAATATCATTATGTGACCGGAGCAGTACTTTTGGTAACCTCAAGCTTGTATAATGACTACGCCACCCTGGGAATTGCACCCAAGAAAATACTCAAGGACTGTAAATCCAATGATGCAATGAGAAGACGGAGACGTGCTTCCAACCAAACAAAAACTTTATTCAAAAAAAATAAAAAAAATAAATACAACTTTATATATATATACTGTATATATAAATAAAAGAAATGTTAAACCAGCATAATACTCTTCATAAGTTGACAAGTTTTATTACAGAAATGGTAATCGAAGTTCACCAGATTAAAAAAAAAAACGTTTTACTACACATTCATAATACAAAAAAAAAAACTAACACAAGACAAAAAAAACAATCCCCCAAGTATAAAGAAACTTTGTACCTTCCCCACCAACCAATATAAACACAAATTCTTACAAAAAAAAAAAAAGCGAAAGCAACAAGGCTGAAGCTTACCTTAGGGGTGGCAAACTAGCTGAAATAAACAGTGCTCTCAACCAAACATGTGTGCACAGCAAAAAAAAAAAAAAAAGCGAAAGCAACAAGGCTGAAGCTTACCTTAGGGGGGGCAAACTAGCTGAAATAAACAGTGCTCTCAACCAAACATGTGTGCACAGCAAACAATAGGAAGAGGTGCTCAAACCCTGGTGCTCCAAACTCACAACTGTGTTCTTCACCCAGGTGACTAGCTTCCCCTTCGGCACAGTCAGCTTTGGACCAAACTAGGGGGAAAAAAAGGAGAAATTAGTGGGTCAAATACAAAAATACAAATATCAAATATTCACTCAAGAAAGAAAAACAAATTACAATTGCTAACCAAAAAGGCCAATTAATGGAGTAGCCTCACTGGCAATAAACCAGAACCACTTATAATTAGGTTTTAATTGGAGGATACGCTACCAATTCGGCCTAAACAGCTCAACTCGGACCATCACACTCAAAACAAACACAAAAACAACAAATTGAAAGCACAAACACTATTTTCACACCACAAGAAACCAAACTATGAAAAACAGCAGCACGACCCGCAGTTGGTCATCAACTGGACTGCGGAAGACTGCAAAAACAAAACAATAATCGGAAACACAACAAACAACATATTGCCAAACAATTATCGCATCATACATACTCCGATCCGCTGCTACACAAGCATAGGATGTTAGGATGTCTTCATAAATATTGTTTCACTAAAAACACACAAAAGAAACACTTCAGACTAATAATTCAAAACGAAAATCAACACATGACAATACAACAGCCTGCATACCTAAAACTTCCAACGAGCGCTTGACGCAGCTCACCGAGGACTTAACAGGCATGGCTGCAACAACATCTTGCCGATATAAAAACAAGAACGAGCATTACTATAATAGACTAAAACACATAATACACGCGTAATCAACCATCACCTACTTCAACTACTGTGACACTGAAGACCGGAAGAGGGGTGGGTACGACAGAGGCTATGTTCTAATGCTTCCTGCCCAGACATTTAAATACTCTGACATTAATTATCCTCATTACTCACTCTCATAAAGGGACACCACCCGAAGAAGGGAAGCCCATGCCACACTGCCACAATTATAAATTACGTACATGTTTAAAGTCCAATATAATATGATTGACTTGGGCTTGTTGTCAGTGCAGAGAGGGAACTTTTTCTTCTCATGTCATATAATATATAGTATAGTATACATACAGTACATATATGGCATGTGGTATTTGGTTGTCTTCTGAAATCTGGAAAATTCTCACTTTGTCAAATTCCATGTACCAGCTTTTTTTTCAGTGTTTAAATTTCTCAGTTAAAGGCATATGGAACAGCGTTTACGTTACACAATCAACAAGAAATCAATATTACAATATTCTCGTCTATATTATAGTTTTATTTATATTGCTTTTTATATTTTTGCTATGTTTATATTAAGTTTATTATGATTTATGAAAAATTATCAGTTTAAATATGAAACATTGTAACACTGTACTTTTTTTTTTTTAAATAAAGATTCAAAGGGTTTTGCCAAAGAAAAACAAATTTGGGTTCCCCAAAGAACATTTTGGTAAAAAGTTATTAAAAAATAAAAAAATTTTTATTAATAAAAAGGATATTTAAATAATCTGAAGAACACATTCCACTATTTGAAAAAAAAAATGTTCAGTGGAAGTTAAAGGTTCTTCATGGAATCAATGAGGCCAATTAAGAACATGCAGGTGTAAGTGTGAATTTGTGGCTTTTGTGATTGGCTATCCATTTTCCAGTTATGACCATATGACATATACATATATGTCATTTTGGAGAACGCTAGATATGAAATGTTGGAATTAGAACTTCTGATCAATTTTAATCATTGGTTTCAAAATTAATTCCTATTTTTAATTTTATGTTTGTAGACGTTCAGCTAATCCTGTGGGATCTTATTTGATTCTTTGAATATGCTTATTTGATCCCAAAAAGATTCTCCAAATTATGATTAGCTTTGACAACAGAAACACAACTGTGCAAACAGTGCTGCCCCTCTGCAAAATCACCGGCCGACATGCTCAGACAGCTTTATAGTTGTCTGCTATCTGCTGTCCCGCAGTCTGCTTGTTTGAGTGTTTACCAGGAGATAGCAGTGTCTTCTCAACCTCCAGCCCCTCCATACCGCAATTGTGTTGTTGCTCACCCCTCTCTCATTTTGTCAGAGTGTGGAGTGTGTGCAGAGGCTGCTGGTTCAAGGCTTTTCGCTGTGTAATACCAGATGTCTGAGGCTTTAGTGTGTGGCTGAGGGAGTCCAGGCCCCAGGCACAGGTGTAGATAGCCACTGGGCCCCACATCAAAGTTCCTCTAGATAACCCAGCAGCGTTTCATGTGTGAGGTATCTTTCCACAGAGCAAAACGTCTCCCTCTCCCCATCCTCCTGCTTTTCTCAATCCTATACTATCTCTGTTGGCTGTCTGTGGGTCTGTGATCCAGCAGACCAGACTACTTCCTCTCCTCCTCCACAATGTTTCACTCTGTCTTTTTCCCTTCATTCAACATGGTGAATGGTGAATTAGAGGTCTACAACCCAACCCAAGCTAGACGGGACCAGACAAACTTCAGGTTTGTGTTGATGTTCTGGTTTATAATAAAGAAAAAAAATAGATATATAGACACACACTGTATATGTAATTAAATTATTATATTATTTAATAATAATATAATATTATATATATATATATATATATATATTAGGGCTGTCAGTTTAATACGTTAACTTAATTAGTTATGAAAAAATAACGCGATTAAAATAATTTAACACAGTTAACGCTCTGGCCCCGCCCCCAGACCTGTATGTCATCTTACATTTCATACAGTTGACTGTTGACAAATATGATGCAGGACCAGGGTTGCCAGGTTTTCACAACAAAGCCCACCCAACTGCTACTCAAAACTCCGAGGCAGAGTCCGGGGCTTAGAGGCTGGAGGCGGAGTCAAGGGAAACTCCAGCTACGGCTACCCCGGAGG
>NW_015542356.1:649918-652092 GCF_001515605.1 Sinocyclocheilus anshuiensis | reverse complement strand
ACCAACAGCGGCAGAGCAGGTGTAGGAGGAGCCCGAGGCGGAGGCGGAGAGCCAACGAGCCAGGGGGATGCCGCGGATCCGGGGGGCCAGGGTGGAGCCGAGGGCTCTGGCGACCGAGGCGGAGATCCGTGGCGGAGCCGGAGCGACTGAGGACCAAGGTGGAGCTGGCGGGAGGGAGGAGCCCAACGGAGCCGGTGGGAAGGAGAAACGAGGTGCAGCTGGAGGAGTAGAGTCCTGAGGCGATGGCGGGTCGACGCCCGATCAAGGTGGAGCCGGAGGGACGAGAGAGCCCGGTGGAGCTGGTGGGTCTAGGGGCCGAGGCGGAGTCCGGGCCGAGGAGGCTGGAGGCGGAGGTGAGGGATGCTCCAGCCACGGCAACGATGGAGGATGGCAGACCCACGGGGCTCGCACCGTATTGATGGTGGGCTGAGGGCGAGCAGAGGGGCTGACAGACAACAGCGGAGGAGGAGGCAGGAGCAGGTGGGAGGGTGGGCATTTGTGAGCCTCCGGGCTTTCATTCCAGAACTTAGGAACGGGAGCCCTCTCCTCTTCAGTGTGGCACAGTCACCGCACCATACACCAATCCGTTGCTCTGTCGCTCCTTGCGGCAACGTCTCGTTGGCCGCAGCGAGCTCGGGCTCTCCGTCAGCGTTGGGTTCTAGCATGCGCTCCGCACAGCGGGGAGATGGTGGGCTGGGCAATGTGTCAGGAGTGGATCCGGCGAGATCATTCATGGGGCAGATGGTGAATGGCGATCCATTTCTCGCCAGAATCCACTCCACAAAGGCGGCGAAATCCACTTGAGGACCATCCTCGGACGATGGCACTCTGCACGCGGTGTTCAGGCTGGCATCATAGAACGCACAGAGCGCATTGTCTGGATAGCTGGTGAGTTCGGTGAGGGCCAGAAACCCTGGTATGGCCCTCGAGCAATCTTTCCCCCTGCTCCAGCAGGAGGAGGAGGTATTCAGGGCGGGCGAGAGGATCCATGGGCACAACGGAAACAAAAAACCCTGGGTAAAAACGGAAACAAAAATGGAGGGAACACACGGAGGTAACTGTTTAGGGTCCGGTATTCTGTCACGATAGCTACTGTGAGGAGCACGGAGCGAGGAACGAGGAGACGTGGAGCAGACTTCAAACTAACAGACTTTAATAGACATCCAACGGAACCAGGAACACACACGTTGCGGGGAAATATGAACATTCAATACCAGACAACCTCAGAACCTCAGAAATACAGGACCTTAAATACATGGGGTAATTGACAACACACACCTGGAACTAATGAAACAATTAACATTGGAAAACTGGATCATGAAGCACGTGGAGAGGGAAAAACACACAGATAGAGTCCAAATTACTGAAGCACAATTTCTATTCTAACCCTTTAACCCCATTTTGCTACTCTGTTTGCGATTAGATCATTTTAAGCCGCTAAACTCCGGGAACTTTTTCAGTCCAATGATCCAGTAAGCAAATGCATTCAAACAATCCATCCAAAACAGCGCTACTATAAAGGAAACCAGGCTGATTACATCAGAGATTGCGGAGAAAACAAAGACTCGCGTTGCGTTTTCAGTTAATTATTCATTCCAGTGTGTTTCGCTTTTAAACACGAGCTCTGTCATATTCTGTGATTGTCTCTGAAGAGCACGAGCTCTCGCACGTCGCGCTGTGTGAAGTACAGATTGAACGGACTGTCAACACAACACATGCAAACTATGTTTTCTCGACTGGATAACCAGTGTCTCGTTAGTAAATTTTTGATGGATGAAGACTGCAATCAAGGTAAAGACGATTGCGGTGGCGTACAGGAGTCCTACAGTACAGTAAGCACGCGTGAGTCCATTATAATAATGCGTGTGAGTGCTCTTGATGCACTGATCACACATTGTATTTATGCACAGGCACATACATTTTCGTACATTCACGTTATTTCCACACACATTCATGATAATGCTTTGATTTGTCATGTTTATGTTGCTGTGTTTAGTCATACGGAATGGATCCGTGCACTGTAGTAGATATATGCAGTCAGCAGGCGGTTGGTTTAGGTTTTTTTTGTCATCTCCGTGTGGTCCTGTTCGGTATCGCAACTTGGCTTCTCTAAAATGTAAAAAAGCTCTTTGGTGTTGCACTGTACACATACTATAAAATTCTGATTTTTTTTT
>NW_015542356.1:637793-649837 GCF_001515605.1 Sinocyclocheilus anshuiensis | reverse complement strand
ATAACAAAGAGTGAAAAATTTAAGGGGGTCTGAATACTTTCCGTACCCACTGTATATATATATATACTGTATATATAATTAAATTATTATATTATAATTAAATCATATATTATTTGCTTGTTTGTTTGCTTGTATTGTTTTAATATTAATAGTCTGTCTCAGGGACAGGAGTAACAATAAAAGAAAAATTAAATCTAAACATGAAAGTCATTTGAAAAGTAGCAAAAATAAGTTTAGGAAACACCCTGATACTACTGAGTAGTCTCAATAGAGAGATGTAAAATGTTATTTGGCTCCAATTATCCGCATCTACAAATGCAGGTGCTAAAGAAAAAAAATATTATGTGTTGTAGTCGTTTGATTTATGCTTTTAGAGCAGAACAGACAGTGAGACACTTAAGGAAGGTTCCTAGGACTTAGATAGCACTCTTTTTCTTTCAGAGAGAGAGAGTGCTGTCTTCCCCTCTTATATGTGAACAATGAGGCCTTTTGATTTGGCCCACTGTAAATTTTGCGGGCTGCAGCAGTGGGAGTAGGGAGGTCACAAGGCTTTAATATGCTTAGCATTGACTGTCTCTCCCTCTTTCTCTGCAGCGCATCTATTAGAGCCCTGATTTGATTTTGGTCTATTCATTTACAGTCCCAGCAGTAGCCTGTGGTGGCCCACTCTCTGCCCCTCTAATTGGTTGTGTCTTTGCCTGGCTGTCATTAGATTAAGTCGGACTCCTGGACACTTGTAGTCTGCGCTTGTCCTTCCATTTATTCAGGCTTAATGTAACACAAAATTCATTACTGATCACATTAAGAGTGCAATCGTAGATGTGGGGGTGAGCTCTGACGAACCTGGGGCTAACCTGATGGAGGGAGTGGGAAAATGGAAAAAAACAGTGAATGACATTGGAGAGTCATAGCTAGAGAATGAGATGTACTTCCTTTGGGGTTCATCAGAGGGCAATACTGCATATGACATATAAATCCAGAATGAGAAATTATTCCATGTTTTAAAAATGTTGAAAATAAACTGTCAGTGTGATTTCAACGGCGGCCTTCATTCTTTAAAAAAGGCAAAATCTGGATTACAGTGAGGCAAAAGTGAATGGGGCCAATCCATAAACTTTAAAATACTCACTGTTTCAATAGTCACAAGATGTAAACAATATGCTTACTGTCCTCTTCTGTGCAAGGTCATACACAATTTTACAACTTTGTTGCCATGACAATGTAACATCAAAAATTGTAAAACATTATTTATTTATTTATTTATTTATTTATTTATTTATGTAAAACATATTATAAATTATTTTTAAATGATAATTTAAACAGTCTTAACAGTCTTAAACAGTCTTAAGTATGAATGTAAATGCTTTTAGAATTATAAGCTTCACATTTCCGGGGGAGAAAAAACAAAACCTTTTGGCCCCATTCAGTTCTATTTTATGTGCTTCATTGTAACCTTGATTTTTTTCCTTGCTTTTAATTTTTTTTTTTTTTTTGTGATAATCAACATTGCTGTCAAAAAGCAAGCATAGCGACAGGTGACTAAAAGTAACGTAAAAGTAACATTCCATAAAATGTAATAAAGTTTCCCCAACACTGGTTATGACATCAACATTACATGATGACATCATGACAATTTATTGATAAGCCTTAAGTCAGGCTAGATGCCATATTGAATTTTATGTGGATGAAAACAAGGCTGTGAGGGACATACTTACGGTCTTTTCATTATAAAGGACCTGGATCACATTCAATTTTAATAATGTAATTTTGTAACTTTCAAAAATATTTTATGAAGTTTTGCCATGTTTTTAAAATAAAAGTGCAATCCAGTGAACACACTACCCTTCTATCTCTCACACCGTTGTTTTCATTCCTGTCATAAATTAAATTCGGCATTTCCCTAACTAAGGTCTATATAGCAGCATAAGTTCAGCTATATTAAGTATGCATTATAAACACACATCAAGCTAAATGAAGGAAGACTCACGGTAAAAGAAAGAGACTTTCTTATATTTAAGCCACAAGAAAGCTTAATGTTTGAATGTCTATAGTATTTATATAAAACAATGAAGTCTTGTTGCAAGCCTTTGTGTGATGTCCAAACCAAACACACACAAAAATAAATAAATAACAGCACCAGACAAGAGCCTGTGCAAGGCAAAACAGAGAAGCATGGTTTCCAACAAAGGCCAGAGACCACCAGCCCCTAGTGGTTTTGTTGCATAAGACAGGGGAAAATAAACCCATAAAGTCCATTAATGTTGCTATGGTTAACTTACGTGGTTCAAATTAGTATCTAGGTCCTTAAAGGATTTCTTAGCAAAGATTTTTTTGTGGAAAGCTAGTAGCAAAAAAGAAGAAGAAGAAGAAAAGTCAATAAGGCGGTTTTGCGACCAGATGAAAATCGTAGGTCATTCATTCAGTATAATATCACCTTTCATCAACAAGCTTTGAGGCATTCGTCTTTGTAAAAGAATTTTAAGACAAAAATTGTGAAATTAAATGTTACATTAAACTCTTCATACATCACTATTAGGCAGATAATACTAAAATGTGAATGCATTTAAAATCAAGGCAGTAGATGTATACGTTTATCATTGCGATATCACATGATCAATAGCCTACCAGCTATTATGGGAGCCACGTCTGTCTCATTAAACTACAATGTCATGAGTTTGACTCACTTCAACTCCTCCACAACACTCTTCAGCTATTGTAAATGTTTCTGTTTTCTCCTGAAGCAGAGAAAATAGTGGCAGATGGTTAAATGCTTACTGTCTGTGCTGGAAGGGAGGTGGGGGCTCAGAGGTCTGGATTCAGAAGAGAGCTGCCAATATGAGGTCATTTCTGTTTAGGAAGAACAGGAGGCCTATAAAGGGGTGTGAGATAATTTTTGACATCCTTTGAAGATGCCTTGATAACGTCTGCAGAGTCATACAGCACATTGCCTGCAGCGTAAAATGCTTGTAGGATTTGTAAATCGCAATCTACAGACCATCAATGCAATAACTGAACAAAATCATTTGATTTTAATGTGTAGAATACAGAATATGCAAACATGTCTACACTAATAAGCTTGTTTTGTGAACACCTACAGGTTTTTTAGAAATTGGCAGACGAAGCAAGATAAATTGGAAGATTAAGACAATCCCTTCCCAGTCACCACCACAGCGTTGCCTTTCTGTAATCAGATTTCCAAAGCTGAGAAGTTTCACTCATTCGTGCAAATCCGAAACAAATCACATTTTGAAAATGAACAAATGTCCGAGCGGCTTCTAGTCTAATCACATTCCCACACTCAAACTGACAAAGTTACACATTCTGTCAGACTATCATGCTTATCATATTAGCATTTCATAACATTTAACAAATTGCAGGGGCGCGGGAAGATGTTTTAGGTTGGGGGTGCTGTACGCGCGAGGGGGGGGGCATTATGTGGGGAGCTCTTTCTGATTCTGATGAAAATGCAAATTCAATCTCTGAAACCAGGTGTCGCTTACCATAGGTGGCGGCGATAGAGGCTATATACACTTAGTGCAAATAGCAATAGATGCTATTTACACTAAGTGAAAATAGCAGTATTTTTTTGTGATATCATATGCTATTTACACTAAGTGCAAATAGCTATTCTATTTATACTATGTTAAAATAGCAGGATTTTCTGGTAATTTCTTATTGCAAATAGTGGTAATTATCTGCACCTCACCATTGTAATACATTATAAAACAGTATGCAATAATAACTTATTGAGTGTAAATTTTAATTATAATTCAAATTATTAAATGGATGCCACCTTATTGGGACAAAAGCCCTCCCTACCCTAACCCTACCCGATCATTTATTTTCAACAGCACCCTCAGCACCCCCACTTCCCATGCCTATGACAAATTGTCAAACTTTAAGAACATCATGTATACTGACACTCTCGCAGATAGTAGGGAATTGATAATTCTGTTAACTTGGTTAACTTCTACACATTGTATATTTAGTATGTACTACTAGTACTAGTACTAGTATTTATGTACATAATTACGATATTTAATAGATAGATAGATAGATAGATAGATAGATAAATAGATAGCTAGATAGATAGATAGATAGATAGATAGATAGATTGATAGATAGATAGATTGATGATAAACACTTTGCAGATGCTTTTATCCAAAACATTCAAGGTATGTATTTTATCAGTTTTATCTTTTTGTCAATTATGGTAACTTCCCTCATTTTTTCGCACCTTGCCCTCATTTAAATATTACAATTATTTTATTTAATTTTTTATAATTATTTTATAAAAAAAATATTTTATTTACTCATTGACGTTGTTCCAAACCTGTATGACTTGCTTTTGTGGAACACAAAATATATTTTATAGAATGTTTCAACTTGTTTTTTGTTTTGTTTTGTTTTGTTTTGTTTTGATTAGTGCTGTCAAACGATTAATAAGATTAATCACATCCAAAATAAAAGTATTTGTTTACATAATATATGTGTGTACTGTGTATATGTATTATGTATGTATAAATACACACACATGCATGTATATTTAAGAAAAATATGTTATATTTGTATATTAAATATATTTATATATAATATGAATTATATAAATATAAATATATACATGTAAATATATGTAAATATTTTCAAAATATATACTGCATGTGTGTGTATTTATATATACATAATAAATATACACAGTACACACACATATATTACATAAACAAAAACTTTTATTTTGGATGCAACTAAAAAGAAGAAAGAAACTAATACTGGTTTGGTGTAACGTGGGTGAGTAAATGAAAACAGAATTTTTGACTAAATCCATAGTAAAAAATTATAGTGAGCTCATCAAAATTCGTTTCGTAATGGCTTTCTGATTGAGTAAATTACTCCAAATATGGTTTTCCATTCAACCATAGCTTTACAAACTTATTTGTGAGGCCCTTTCTGTAGATTTTTTCATATGCCCCTTTTTGCCAGATCCTTATCGCTCATCAAAACATTACAATTTCATTCAACTGAACAGTTTAACATTGATCATACTTAACTACATTCACATGTATCCTCATAAAATTGCAATATTTAACCTAAGGTGGGGAGGTCTACAATTTTAAAACTTATGAAACATTTTTTGAAGCAATTGCATGAAAAGTGTTAAACTTGTTAAGTAGGTATATTTCAAAACTTGCTGGATTTACCCTAGCAACCATTGAGAATAAAACAGACTTTTATTTCTCCTGAATGCACCAATTCAGATGTTTTATTTGGTGAAGCACAAGGTCAGAGCGCAATTATGATTTGGTTTTGAAACATAATTGGGCTTTACAAAATGTAAGATGAGGTTGGCAGAGCATGCAATGAAACCCTCCTTTGTTTTGTGCAATGTCTAATAACGATGAAGTAAGCTTTTTGCAGCACAGGCTGTTTGCATTGGAAACATATCTGTTCACATTGCCCCGGCGCAAGGCTGCTGATTATAGCAGTGAATGCAGCGCTGCATTGGCGTTTCCCAACATAGATATGCATCTCTGCTGTGGCCGTGACATGGCTGAGTGCCTGGCCCTGCGCTCTGGGCTTTCTGCGCCCGCTCACTTAATCAAATCCTGATTCAGTTCGCCTCTGCGCTTGAGCACCATGTCACACTAACATAATGTTATCTGGACTTGGGCCTTTTTCTGACTGCCATTCCCAACCCATCTGGAACGGGCGTGGTGGGTTTGTTGTTTTTTTACAGTCACATTCATGAAACCTCTATTTTCTGGGTCCAATCTGACTGTTTCAGGCTACTGTATTTACCATTACACGTTACGCCTATGGAGAGTCCCCATAAACCATAAAAACAAACCTGTGTGTGTGTGTGTGTGTGTGTCACCATCCTGACTGGAGAGTCACCATCTTCTAAACTGTTTTAAGACTTTTAGTCTTCCGCTAAAAATATTTAAGCATCCAGACAATTTTACTTGAGAAGAAAACAATCCATGCGATAGGACATGAAATAAAATAAACCTTGGTAATTTTGTTAAATTCATGATTTAATTATAAATGAAATGCCACCGCATATGGGGTGGAAAAAAAAGATGAATCCCACACATCGCTAAAGCTTACAAATCATATTTTAATACAAAGTTTCAGTCATGCAGCCATCAGGCTCTCTTTTTTTCCCCAAACACACCCAAATTTAAAATAGAAAGCCTTTTAATAAAAACATAATTACAGTCAATAATAGCTAATGTCAGACCTGGACAAAAAAAAAACGATTGTGTTAGATATATGGTTAAAAAAATCTATGAAAATACTGTATGTTCTATAAACAAGTCCTATACAAAATTTTAAGTATAAAGTACATTTTTATTGAATGCAAGACAAAAATACAGACATAAAAAATAGACTTTTCTCCCATTTTTATTTCTAAACATAAATATGTGTGTATGCATATTTTGCATAAGTACTGTTTTAAATGGCTGTTTTTTATGTGGAACTAACTGAGGCAACAAAATGTTCATGAGTTCAGAAGTGTGTGTTTCTTTGTAAATGTACTGCCTATACTCTGATCTGCATCTTGGGGCCGTTGAGAGACCAGCACAGCACCAGTACTTGGATGAATCGTATTCAATTTAACAGTGCTTGATGCCCCCTCCCTCAGCAAAATATCATTACATTCCAAGCATGTGAACTTTGACAGCCAGATATGTAACGTATCTGATCTGATCTCACTTCAGTGGTACTGAGCTCATGGGCTGATTTGGAAACAAGATATTTAGCCAGAGTCTCTGGCTTAACTCATGGCTCAACAGCACAGGGTTCCCCTGCTCCGGGCTTCAGCAGTGGCATAGCAGGGTTTTCATTAAAGCGTAATTGAAAGCGGCTCTAGTCCTGCTCTCTAGACTTCCTCCACTTCCACCTGCAATGTCTGGAAGTGTATTTAATGATAACAATGCTCCATGCTACTAGGCTCATTAATGATTCCCCTCTTCCCAACAAGTATGATGAGGTGTATCTGTTTTCATTTTGTGATTGGTGCCTGATGGTAAAGCCATGCCCGCATGATCAAGAAAATGGTTCTCAAATGTGGCCAATCATTGTAAACAGGGAGGGTTTGATGTATATAAATGTCAAACATTATTCAGAACAGCTCAGCAGCAAGACACCCTCTACTGGTACAACAGTGATGACTAAAACATCGACGCTAAATATGTCATTTAAAGACATTATTCTTGTCCAATTTTGATTTTTTTCCCCCCATTCATTTATTCAAAAATACATAAAAAATGCATTTAATGAAAAAATACATTGAAAACACCTCTTCCTCCGCCACAAGTTGAGCATATTTGTCATTTCTGTATTAAAATTCATTCATAATGTGAATTCTTGAAACCCTCACTAAGTAACTTGGCATTATCTTTTTTGTGTGTGTGTGTGTGTGTGTGTGTGTGTGTTTGGAAAAAAATAATATTTTGGCAAAACTAGTTCACTGCTTATTGATATTTGAAAAAAAAACTTTTGTCTGCCAAATCAAAGACTGTAAACTGTTGTGTGGTGTCACTCAAAATCTTTATGATATTTATGAATGAATAATAACTAAAACTAAAAACATACAAAATATTTTTGTTACCTGAAATAAAATAAACATTAACTGAAAAAAAAAAAAAAAAAATTTTAATTCCACTAGTTGCTAAGGTAAATTTTTCATGTTTGTTTAGTTTAACTTGAAGTACTAAAATAACTAAAAGTAAATAAATAAAAAAATGATAAATAAAAAATAAAAACTATAAAGATTTATTAATAAAAAACAATACAATTGACAAAACACAACTAAATTACTAAAACTTTTAACTAAAATTAAAGTGAAAACTGAAAATATTAAAATAATATGTTAACAAAAATTATAATAGTATATCAGTGATACTAAAATAACACTGGTGTACACTCTCATTTATTCAAGCTTAAAAGAAAATACAACCTTTTGTGTGGTTCTTTCATAACATTACTTTGTTGTATGAGCATCCCAACTGTCTGAATATAGCAACATCAGCTCAACAAATAGTGTGAATTTTGAATTTAATATCAGTTTGTCCAAATAAATGCATATGAGGGAGAGTTCGGAGAAACCTGAAAGCAGTCCTTATTTTTGCAATTGCAGTTGGTAACAAAAGTGACACAAGAAATTACACACTTTACAACATTACACTTTTTTAAACATTTTAGAAAGACCAGCGGTCTGGTAAAATATGAAGATGAGGGGAACGAACCAGCTTTATTGTGCTGGCCACATGGACAATTCTAATGTGACAGATGGGAATGTTGTACTGTATATAATGAGCATGTAATACAACCCCATCCTGAATGTCAGTGATCTGGCTGTAGGGCACTGGAGGTGAGGATGTCTCCTGGCTTTGCCCTGTCTAATGGAGCTTGATTGGAAAATATGGAGATGGAGCGCTTGTGCTCGATTCATCTTCCTGCGGCCTGATCCACAGAGGGGCATTTTGACGTGCAAGCGCTAACCAGAGACAGCTGGGGCACCATGGTGGGATTATACTTTAAACAACATGACAAATCAGAGAAAGGAGGGGGAGGTGAGGAAGCACAGGGGCTTGTGGATGTGGGTTGCTGCTGAGGATGGCCAAGACGGGCTGGGGTAAGTCATGAGTTGGCCCTGAGTCCCTCTCACTCAGGTTTGACACTGGCACAACTCACTGATTAAGAGCCTCCTGTGTTTCTCTTTGATCTCAGGCTCAGTTTTTGAGTCTAATGCCGCCCTCCATGTATCTCTGTCACAGCGGCGCTTTCATTTGGGGCAATGTGTTCTGAATCAGAGCGAGAGGGGGAAATGCTTGTGGATGCTGGAGATCTGATCGGAGACCAGATTTGCTTGGGTGTCTTAGAGCGATTAGCTTTAGAGCCAAAGAGGTGTATGCTTTCCCTTGATCAGACATGTACATGTTGGTGAGGTCTCAGTTTTAATAACAACAAAGCCATTTTGATATCACGTGAAAGCAGATGGATTTATATCAACCTGTATGGGGCCGAAAGTGAGAACAGAAAATGTAAGAAGATTATAGCTATTCACCAGAGCGCTCTAAAGCCGGACCTTATCTGTGCGTTCTAGTGTGCTACTCTGTGTGTTTTTTACTCAACCACGTTTCATCAGTGAACAGCACGAGGATGAAATTAGCCAAAAGTTGAAGATGCTGAACTGTTGAAGATGTTTGGACTCAAAACCATTATGTTTGTAAGCAATTACACCGTAAATGAATAGATTGTCTAAGTGAGTTTTGCTTGAAATGTAAAAAATGCTACATTCACTTTTTGAGCACAAAGCTGGCAGACCGATGGGTATTCGGGGGAAGAAAAAAAACTAATAGCCGCAGTCCAGTGTCTGAAAAGTCTCACAATGCGGGTGCATTAGGCCACACAAGAAAGGCTTTTAGGTCTTTAGTGGTGTTCATCAGCTTAAGTCCTTTAGAGTAATGAGCCACACTCACATTCCAGAGGCAGCTGGGGCTCAGAGAGGGACTGGGCCTGATCTTTGGCCGAGAAAATGATATCATTGCAGATTATGGCCGATAAAGCCGTACGCGGCCCGTATGCATGGGTATCGGTCACGTGTGTGTCCATGCAAGTTATAATGAAGAGAATAATACATAGATATAGCAAGGTTTTATTAACCCTCTGGTGTTGTTCAGTCATTTTTGACTGAAAAATCGTACGGTTTTTTTTTTTTTTTATGTTTTACTTCATTGGAATGGTGCACAACTTGATAAAGGTTTAAATTGTCCTGAAAATAGTCACACTAGAATTGTTCATCGTCAAAAATGACCGCATTGGAAATTAATAGAAAGTGGATTTCAGCTAGTAGAAATATTTGGTACTGCGCCCAAACAAAATCTTACTGAAAGCTCAGATCAACTTCAAATTTGGAACACAACTTGTTTAGATTTATGACTATGATTTTCATGTAGTTTTGGTGGAAAACTTTTTTTAGTTTCACTTTTTTCACTTCAGCAATAATCTGCCACGTGTTGTCTTTAAAAAAAGAGACCAAACTGAAGTCTGTGCTCCAAAACATTTCAAATTTCTGACAATTAAGTTGGATATTTAATTTTCAGGTTTATGCTCAAAAAGTGGTTAACAGGTAATAAATGGATCATAACGATTCCATAAATATAATTGTGTACCATAAAATCCCCTAAAGATAAATAAATTAAAAAGTTAAACTATCTAGAATAAGTGATCATGCTGAATACGCCATTAATATTTGCTTTATAAGCACTAATAAACAGCCAATATGCTAGTAATATGCATGCTAATAAGAAACTAGTTAATGATGAATAGTTCCTTAATCTAAAGTGCTACCAAAGTTCTTCGAAATATCTTCTGTTTTCTACAGAGGAAATGAAGTCTTAAAGGTTTAGAAGCACACAGGGGTGTGTAAATGATGATAGAAAACTAACCCTTAAACATAAATAAACTTCTAAATTGCGGTTCTGTCTTGACTGTGTTTTTTTTTCATTGAAACATTGTTATGCCTTGACAGAAATACTCAATGTCGTGAACTGTATATAATCTCTCATGTTCTCATCTCTGGGCAATCACCTCTGGAGTCCTCCTCAGCCTGTGTAACATTTAACCCCGCTATCACTTTACTGCAAGTTAACTGCTCATCACATCTGCACTACCCATTGTGCAATCTGATCTGCCTCTTTGAGAGAAATAAAGTTAATCTCAGAGATGTCTAAGCTTTTGAATGGGATTTCAACTTTACAGTTTTGACCTTGCAGTGACTCCATCTGAGCCCAGGGTGACCTAACATAATGTAAAATGTGTCCCAGGTGTGGACTGTGACCGGAGAGGTGAAAGCGAATGAGATTGATGGCCCTCTTCCTGCCTGCTTTCGTCTCTGATGTTAATAGAGATGATCATTCAGCAGTTGGAGAATGGCTGGATGTAGCAGGCCAGTTGTTAGTTCTCTCGATAGATGACTGAGAAATGCAGAACACCTTTTCCAACCTTTTTTGTGTTATCTTTCTCAGATTTTCTGTCTAAAAACAGTCAGTGTACAATTTATTGATGACAGTCAGGTCTTGGGAAAGAGAAAAGAGTTATATGTAAATCTTTTGCTGTAAAAAAAGGCCTTACTCAATTTGGCATAAGAGAAACTTTTATGAAAAAATGGAAATTGTGACATTATTTTGCACCTTCATGGTATAAAACACAAAAGAAGATATTTTGTTTCAGGTCTTTTTTATGAAAGTCAGTGGAACCCAAAACTTTCAAGCTCTAAAAGGACATAAAAGTAGCATAAAATTAATCCATACAGCTCAACCTCAAACATCATGTCTTTGATCACGTGATGCACAAGAACCAAGTAACCAAGTTTAGTTGACGTTTAGGGTTTGTGTCTTCATATTTGATGTAGTCTGTGTAGATATGTTTTGATCCAAGGGTGATTAAAGACTTAATTATCATTTCATCATAAAAGTTATCATGTCACTTCAGAAGATGTCAAATATATCAATAGATGTATATGTCATAATACCGTAATGTACTTTAAGCACATTATTCAAAATATCTTCTGTCACACACACACACACACACACACACAAACTATAAGATTTTGGAATGACAGTGAGTAAATTATGACAGAATTTTATATTTTGGATGAAGTATATTAATTGAATAGATCAGTTGTTTCCATACATCAGTGAGATTAATTGGAGATCAAATGGAGAATTTGCTGTCTTTTAGGAGAATTTGCCTAAAAAAAATTAATTTTGCTGTCTCCTGCTGAGAAGAGAAGAGAGGAGAAGAGAAGAGAAGAGAAGAGAAGAGAAGAGAAGAGAAGAGAAGAAGAGAAGAGCAAGTAATGTCCCATAACCTGTCCTCCCCACCTCTTGACTCAACTCATCATATGGCTTTAATTACGAGTCATTACCCTCAGTATCCAGAGAGCCATTCCTCTTGTGTGGGACCTCTGAGATCACTTCCTACACTAGAAGAGACAGAATGAGGGAAAGTGTGTGTGTGTGTGTGTGTGTGTGTGT
>NW_015542356.1:618185-637489 GCF_001515605.1 Sinocyclocheilus anshuiensis | reverse complement strand
TTTTCACAAAAACAAACCTGTGTGTGTGTGTGTGTGTGTGTGTACACTAAACTCAATCAAAAAAGCAATATAAGCAGATAGTTCCCACAGAGCAGGGTTTGTTGCCAATTCAGTACCACATAACCACACTGACAAAAATATTTCCATCAGATTTCCTTAACCCTCCTGCTGCCTAACCCAAGCTAAGTTACCTGTGTTTGTATTAACCAGCCAGTATAAAAACATCTATAGAGCATTCCTCAGAGAGGTGTAATGCTGATGTAGGGTGAGACTGACCTGTGAAGTTAATACATTCACCTTACAATACAACCCAGAAGAGAGCTGACTCTCCCCCACACTCCCGCCAGCCTTTGATCAGTGGTGAATCTCATCCCAGAGGCTGGCTGAAAGAATGACCTTTTTAAGGCATCCCAAATATTTTTTCACCACTTGCCAACAGATGAAGATCAAAAAAAAAAAAAAAGGGCAAAGAAAAATTTTACCATGGCCAGCAATCTTTTACAAGAATGAGAATTTTCAAAGGCTATTATCAGCTTGGAACAAGAGACATACAATGTATTGCATTGCTGTTGTTACCGTAATCAGTCAGGAAAAAAACAAACAAACAAACAAAAAAAACTACTGGCTCCAACTTGCTCAACAGATTAACACAGCAAAATGTCTCTTACAGGACCGCTTCTTTCACACACACACACACACACACACACACACACACACACACACACACACCAATGCTCTGACACCCCAAGCAAACATGGCTCAACTGTTTGTATTAACTAAAGCTTTCATACCTATTGTGTGATTAGTGTTGTACCCTTTAATAAAAGGAAATATTTTTTTCTTTTTTCCAGTGCTGTTTTTGGAAGCCTTTGGAGAATGGCTATATTTTGTCAGAATGGTTACCAAGGTGAAATGTTTTCAAAGAATACAACTATTTACAAAAGTATTTTAACAGGGGTTTTTATTGGCAAAAACATTTTATTAGGTGTAATCAAAATAAATTCATAAGTTAAGTCACTGCCTTGACATGCATAGCCTATAACCACAACAAGCTTTTGAGCAGGCTTACTCGCTCCTTTCACACACACACACACACACACACACACACACACACACACACACACACCAATGCTCTGACACCCCAAGCAAACATGGCTCAACTGTTTGTATTAACTAAAGCTTTCATACCTATTGTGTGATTAGTGTTGTACCCTTTAATAAAAGGAAATATTTTTTTCTTTTTTCCAGTGCTGTTTTTGGAAGCCTTTGGAGAATGGCTATATTTTGTCAGAATGGTTACCAAGGTGAAATGTTTTCAAAGAATACAACTATTTACAAAAGTATTTTAACAGGGGTTTTTATTGGCAAAAACATTTTATTAGGTGTAATCAAAATAAATTCATAAGTTAAGTCACTGCCTTGACATGCATAGCCTATAACCACAACAAGCTTTTGAGCAGGCTTACTTGCATTTATCTCATTTTTTTCAGCGCGCAAAGTCGTGACACAGAACGGACATAGACGTTCAAAGTCACGCAAATACATGTCCATCACTTTGTGTACACGAATGGACTAGCACGCAATCTACAGATCAATAGGTATCAAGCTATAGAACTTTTGTAATTATCGGATTGGTGTTGCTGATTTCAAATTCGTGTATTTTATAAATCATCTATAAATCAAGTGCAAATTAATGTAGATTAGTTATAGACCTAAATACGGTGTGGTACAATTTATTTATTTATTCTTTTCAGTCTTTTCTGTTGTTGAATATGAATCCGTAATACACACACACACATATAGCCTATATATATCTTTGGAATAAAGGGCGACACGGAATTCTATAAAAGTTCATAAACTTGTACATTTAATAAGACGATTTCCTTATTTGATGGTATTCTGTGACAACAGACGATTCATGTTGCTGCTTTCTTCTTTTCTTTGTGCGTGTAAAATATAGCTATTGAGCGCTCGTCTTATAAAATCAAATTGATCACTTCATCTTCTGTTGGTGGACACAAGCCGTTGGGACGAGATTTAATAATTATAGCCATATCTTCAAGAAGGCATATGTTCGTGCTTGTACATTTTTGCACTTGTAATAAAATCCCCAAAATGACAAACCTGACCTGATCCTTGACCTGCTTGTTTAGAATATGGAAAAAATAGGCTAGACACTTCTAGTAGATTATAGCCTATGATATTGTCGGGATGGGTATTAAAATGTGTGGATTGTTACAGGTAAGGTTGTTTAATATATGCTGTATGATGTGGCAGAACTTTGTAGCATAGTCGTTAATTATGTTAATGAGCTCATGGTATTAATAATTCGTAAATAAACTCATTTAAAACCATATTAATAAAGAAAACGTTCACATCTATTTTATCAAGTAACATCTTACATGAACTGGAACAGAACATTTTTAGATTATATTTATCTCTAGATATTTAAATCTTGTTCTATGTTCTTTGGGGTAATTGGTTTGGATTCAGGATGAAAGGCGTGTTTGAGTTTACAAGGGACAAGGAGTGGCATCAATCATATAGGTCTAACAATCATATTTTATTTCCAGTTACTTGACTATTTCAAAACGAAACGTTCAAATTAAACGGCGAAGTCGTACGTTCTTTTATCGCCTTGTCGTTGTTTGTAATCTTAATACATCATTTTCTTTGTCTTTGAGTTTTCTGTGCTCTAGCTACACCAAAGTAAACAAAGTATCTGAAACGGATAAAGACAATATTAGGCTATATAAAACAGGTTCTTATTAAACTATGACGTGATTTTATATTTCATTTTCATAGTGTTGATATCACTCCTTGTGTTGTTGTATAAGAGCCCATGCTAACTCGCGAATAAACTGTAAACATTTAAGACCAAGTTTGAGTTACTCCAAAAGGAAAAACTATAGGATCAGCCATGTTCACTCCTTACAGAATGATTTGTATAATTATGACTCGTGGGGGAAAAAAAAGTGCCCAAAAATGTAATGGATATCCTATATGGTGATGAAACAATTCGTCCTATTTTGGCGCCTCCAAGTGAGCCTAACTGTTTTTTATCTCTTAAAAGTTTAATAGATAAAAGTAAAAATAAAAGGGTTGACTCCTACAGTTGTGTGGAAATTACACATATTTTGTCATAAGCAATAATGATAATGAAATAAATGTTTGCTTTACTATATCACGACGTGATAAAACAATAAAAACTAAAATATTTTTGAGTATCTAGTTTTGGCCTACATACATTTTGCAAAACATAAAAGAAACAAAAAGATACATTTTTACATTTTAATATCACGTGGTTGTAGAATATGCACCTATAGCATCGGCAGCACTACAGGACAGCGGAGGAGAGAGTGTGAAGGAGGGGTTCTTCTGGGCTGGTCTTGAACCGAGAAATATGAAGAACTTTGACAGGTCTTAAACGGTCTGGCGCCAAGAACTTGATCCACAGGATAAATACAGCGTTAGGGCATTTTTCGGGTGATGCTGTGCAATGGTGATTGCTTAGATTTGCAAAACCTTTTTGAAAACAACTGACTAGGCGGGGAAAGAGATGATGAATAACATTATAATTTTTATAATTTTTGCATTTCTTTAAACTCAGTTATTTTAAGCTAAGACCAAAGAGTGGTGAATGATGTTAATGAGCTCATGGTATTAATAATTCGTAAATAAACTCATTTTTATACTCATCATAGTCGGTTCGCTATATTCGAAAAAGAGAGAAAGATTCGTTTGAATGAAATCGCGCCCTTAAATAACACCTGCATTGACAACTGTGGTACGCGGGGCCTCGGCGTAAATTTACTAAAACAAATAAATGAGTTGGACTACTACATGGATCTTTGTTTATATAATTAACTTGATGAGTATATACATGGTAAAATCATTAACCTGCTTCATGTGGGGTTAATCTGTGCAAACCTCTTTTCAACATATTGTAGCCTACATAAACTAAAGTTAACGATGTTATTGCTCAACATTGTCAGTTGTGTAATTTATTTCTATCTATCCTCAACTTTTGACATACCCTCGAACAAGTAGACGTAAATGCTTTGTAATTCATGATTTTTTTTATTCATTCAGGCCTAAGCAAACTGTCACATTTCTGAAATTAAAATATAGATTTAAACAATAAGTTGCAATATATCAATACAAATAAACGTACAAAAGCTTATCTATAAGTAGGCCTAATATTATATTTATAAACAATAAATCAATTGCAGTTCAATAACTAAGAATGAAACAGAACACAAAGCACAATAAAATATAGTAGGCTAATTCGATATTGAGAATTAATATAGCTAAAGAATCAATTAAATACAGTCATCTGTTGTTGACGATTACTGTATGGCTACACTTCAAAACACTTCAAAACAATTGAACAATTCAAAATCCACCTGCATTCATCATTTATCCTACATAACTTTGAAAACATGAAGCTTGCCCCCTAATAAAAGGCTAGAACTCTTACCAAAGACGAAACATGTCGATACAGGATGATCCAAAACAATATATTTATGTCCTTCTTCTGTTGTTCTGAAATGAATGAATCTTTCCATACATAAATTCAAGCCCGCAGAGCTGCTTCATCTCTGACGGTAGGCTACTATTAGGTCAGAAGCAGCCTGTGTCTCCCTCTCAGGACAGTTTTGAGTCCTTCAGTAGGAAGTCATTTCTGAGGTTTGCAGTGAGCATTTCGGAGAATGAAATAAGTCTGAAAAGAACAAACAAAACGCATTTCCTGTTGACTTTCCAAATCTCTGAACAAATGATGTGTGTAATTAATGTCAATCATACATTGTTTCTTTCTCAAAGTAGTCTAGCCAGGATTGATCAAATTCAGACATCGTTTCAAACACAAGAGATAAATCTTCCATCCGTGGAATTTCACTAGGTCTAATTAATTGTTGAAAGCGGAAATAGGCTGGCACAAAATTTGGGGGGATTTTTCTCAACAACATGTAAGCTTTATGGAACACTGAGTGGATTGGTGCACTCTGTTTGAGAATTCGGGGGTAAATATGAATTGACAGGGGTAGGTTCTTATTGTGGGACTCCAGCCGACTGGCGCCAAGCGCTCTTTAACAAACGGAGTCCCACTTAATCAAGGATCTGTTGACTAGCCTCTTAAAGGTACACGACTGCTTATGGAGCTTAAAGCTCAGATTGTTACTCTGCTGTACCCTGTCGGTTGATTTAACGTGAACTAATCGTGAACAGTTCTGAGAAATAGAGAGGTCTGATGAAATTTATTGGCTGCTACATAACCCACTAATCATGCCTCGATTTACTGAATTTGTTTCAGGCGTGTATTTAAAAAAGCGCATTTTGCCAAACTCTGTGTGATAGTACCTCGTTATTCCTTCCAGTAGGCAATCCGTAAAATGGACAAAAATCTCGCTGAAACCTTCCTTCCTTTTCGTCTTCAAACGCACTCTGATTTTAGACGAGCATGCCATTCCGTGCAACAAACGTTGTACTGAATATCGCCTGGAGAAGTAATATCCTGTAATATGTTACATCCGGTCGATTTAATATCAGTTAATTGTGAAAACTTTAGAAAAGTTGTTACAATAAGTAAGTGAATTTGTTCTTTAATATAGCTGCTACTAGGATGTCCGTGGCATGCGGGTTGCTATATGATAAAACCGTTAAAATAGCGACAGTTTATTTGACATTAGAATAATTTTGGTATATTAGTTACACGTAACTTTAAAATGTAATGTCCAAAATGCTATATTTATTAAAGTCCGACATTGGAGCATAAAGATCAAGAAAGCACACTATCGTCAAACTGATGAAACACAAGCCGGGAAAAGCACTCTCTTACCCGGCTGCCTAACAGCAAGATGACCGATCCTCTGTTAGGTTATGCGGGGGTGGGGTTTCCAGATCCTTACTCATTGTCATTGGTTAATATTTTATTCTGTTGACATGTTTTCTTACTGCCAATGCTTCCGACACCTTCTAGCCAACCCCCCCTTCACGATCTTGGCTGGAGCTGTCAAAACCACGCCTATGGAGCTCTACAATTGGTCCAGAATGCGTAAAATCTGCAATCAAGACGGGTTGGTTCATTAGTACGGGGAACCAGTGAGAAGGTACATGTAAGACAGACACAGTTACACAGTGGTCAGGGAAGAACCTACCAATTCTACATCAGTGCGCAGGAATTTCACATCCTTGTTATTTGGGCTGCTTTAGTTTCTGTAGTGGCTTGGACAGAAGGAAAGCTGTAAATCTACACAGAAGTGTCAATTTTGCTCTATTGAAGGATATTATCACTGTGCTGCAACTGGACATCCCCGACGGTACTGCCATTTCCTACCAGTCCTCTTCAACTACTGTGAAACCAACACTGTCTTTTTAAGAGGGCGACAGCCAGTCGGACTTACGCGAGTGACAGGCGCAGTTATTTTAGAATATTATATTTTCATCTGACTTTTTGGATGCACCGATGAGAGATCCAGTTTTCACAGCGAACGCTATGGCTTATCACCCTTTTCACGCGCACAGGCCGGCCGACTTTCCCATGTCAGCTTTCCTTGCGGCGGCTCAACCCTCGTTCTTCCCAGCGCTCACTTTACGACCGGGTCTCAGTAAACCGCTGGCGGATCATGCGCTCTCCGGCGCAGTTGAGGCTGGCTTACACGCGGCGCTTGGACATCACCACCAGGCGGCTCATCTCCGCTCCTTCAAGAGTCTCGAGCCAGAGGAGGATGTTGAAGACGATCCTAAAGTTACATTAGAAGCTAAGGACCTTTGGGATCAATTCCACAAAATTGGAACCGAAATGGTCATCACTAAATCAGGAAGGTAAGGCCGTGTTATTTTTTTCCCCTTGGGAAAACTTGATGATAACGATGTTTATATAGGCTACTTACCCCCGAACATGTTTGGTCTGTTTCTCTATAGAAAATTTAGATTATTTAGTTCGAAATTAAATATTGCGCAATAGAAATTATGTTTTGGATGATCGAATTACATCAACGGCACTAAACAGTCACAAAAGGCTCAATTTTCTATTTCATGTCAGCATTAGAATAATATTCACATTTGTTCTGTTAAGGCTATCGTAAACAAACTCATACCTGTTATATAGCCTAGCTAAGTATAGTTAATGCTTTTGAACAATGTAAATATTGCGCTACACAAAGGGGAACTACTTTTTTATGAAACACACACACACACACACACACACACCAGCCGTAATTGGCTGTGGGGTCTTTTTTCCCTCTTCTTCTTGTTTGGCCTAGGCCATACCTGAAATATGTATATATAGGAGGGATAAAGGAGTAAAGAATCCCCGTGATTATAGGAATATTCTCGTAAAATATTTTTAAAATATCAGCGAGGATATAGTCTGGTACGATTGTGTTATTGGATAGCCTGTTAGCTTATGTCACACGACCTAGGTATGAAGGATATTTATTTCTGGTTAAAATGGAAAGTGTATAGCTGAACTATTTATTTGTATGTCATTTCTTTTAAAATGTCTTTACAAGGTTAACTAAATATTTTGTTGTATAAATTCGGCCCCATGACCGATACGGTTATGTCTGTTCCGTCCACAGGAGAATGTTTCCTCCGTTTAAAGTGCGCATGAACGGCCTGGACAAAAAAGCTAAATATATACTTTTGATGGATATTGTTGCGGCAGACGACTGTCGGTACAAATTTCACAACTCTAGATGGATGGTCGCAGGAAAGGCCGATCCGGAGATGCCCAAACGAATGTACATTCACCCGGATAGCCCGGCCACGGGTGAACAGTGGATGGCAAAGCCTGTTGCTTTCCACAAACTCAAACTGACCAACAATATTTCGGATAAACATGGATTTGTAAGTTGCATGAATTTCTATTGAACTGCCTTCCTATTATGTTATTCAATTCAGTGATAGTATAACATAAAAAAAGTTAAAGTTATCTAGGTGATCAAGAAGCAAAGATGATTACGAGATTAAGGCAAGCACAGAGTTTGGATATTTAGGGTGCATTGTTTTTTTTTTAATGTGTTTTCAGTGTCTGCCGTTTAAATGAAGCATGAGAGAAAAGTTGCCTTAACATTAAATGTCATGGGGCAAACGGCAAACTAAGTCCCATGATCGACGGTCTGAGCCAAATATATGATTTTATTTTGTTTTATTTTATTTTATTTTATTATTATTATTTTACCCCGGGATATGTCGCCTAACACTGTTCTTATTAACATGTAAAAAAAAAAAAAGCTAGGCCTAGATGTCAATTTCGAAAATATTTTTGTATTATAATTAGCTACCAAGGTTTAAAAAATAATAGCTAATTAAACACTCAATTATACAATGATACGTATCTCAACTATCACCCCAAAAAATCATAATATTATTACAGTAGAAAAATACATTTTAGTCTAATTATTATCATTATTATTATTATTATTGTGCAGATATTTTTAACTGCATTTTGATACCATTGATTGGTATTGTTATTGACCGGATACTTTTTTTTATCTTTCAGACCATTCTAAATTCGATGCACAAATACCAACCCAGGTTTCATATCGTTAGAGCCAACGATATTCTGAAGCTCCCTTATAGCACCTTCAGGACATATGTATTTCCTGAGACCGATTTTATAGCTGTCACTGCGTATCAGAATGACAAGGTAAGTTACTAGAGCGCCTAAATTTAGTTTAGATGTTTCTTTTATTTTTCAGTTGTTCGTTGTCATATTATTATTATTATTGAGCTCAAATAAACTATTTGCAACATATTTTATGTAGCCTATTTTTAGAATTCTGTTTAGTATATGCTATGTGTAGGTAGCTATGTGTCCTTCTGTCTTTTTGTCTTTGCCATGAATAGAATTCAATCTGTTGATTATAATTGGGATGACAGCACACTGAGTCTGGTGGCTCTATAAACGCAGTTTACAGACCAGTTACAATCGATAACGTGCAACGAATAGTTGCTTGTATGTAACTTGAGATGCTTAGTAAAACAATATGCTTAACAATCAAATGTGACCCCGTAAGAAAGAAAAGTCTAGTGCAGTGTGAAACTAGACTACATCATGTGAAGTCACAATGTATTTGACTGAACAAACAAAAGTATTCGGATTACTTAATATAATAACTAGCAATTAAAACGTTATAAACTTGAATTAATTAATCTTAATTAACACAATATTTAACCAGCCGTTGTGGAGATAGCCTTTAAAGACATTTTTATAGGCTATAGTGTACTTCAATTGATAATTCGTTAAAAAACACGCATTACAGTTCCAGAACAATTTATTTTGAAATAGGCTGCCCTAAAGAAAGCATGAAAAAATGCAATAAATCTAATTTTACTCTTTTTCTAGATCACACAACTGAAAATCGATAATAACCCATTCGCAAAAGGATTCAGAGACACGGGGAATGGAAGAAGAGAAAAAAGGCAGGCTACTGTGTCTGTTATTTTAAACCATCAGATATGCACAAAACACAAACATTAAGGTATGACATCTAATTTCACTTAAACTTTCAGAAAACAGTTAGCCCTGCCGTCAATGCGCATGTATGATGATCAATGCAAAGTCGATCGAGATGGAGGAGATTCGGACGCCTCATCTTGCGAACAAACTACTGGAAGGGATTCAGTTCATTCACCGATTGGACCAGCAACAAGTCCACATAAATTCAACAGACCCAGAGGTAAAAACATGGATTGCAATTACATTAGAGCTTTTCCTAATTTAGTGCAAAGTTTCTTATGTTTATTTATATGTTAACATCAAAAAACATAAACGTTGTCCATGCCAATTCATGATCATTCCATGATCAACTTATTTTAATGTGTATCATATAGATTTTTTTTTTTTTTTTTTTTTGAGATATTGTTATTAGATTAGATTTTATTAGTTCTGGACCTTTTTTTACCTTATGTGGAGAGCAGATGAACTTCACGCTGCTGCTAAACCAGCAACTAGTTAAAGCTATTGAGAGTGAATTGATGCGTATGTTTACAGTGTCAGTATGTTTACAGTCAGTTTCCTGCTAGTTGTTTAGTTACTGTCAGTTTGATCTGTGTGGCTGGAAATGTTTCCCAGTGTCTGGTGTTTATTGCTCAAAATGCATTGCACAGCATAGCATACCATAGCATGTGTATTATTTTAAATATATCTGACCAGTTCCAGGCTAAAATCATTTTAAGAGGCGAAAAGAAAGAACTGTCTGCTATAAAATACGAATTATTTAATACATTTAATCTTTGTGAATGTCCTCAGCTTTTTTTCTAATATTATCTCACAATTAGTTTTTTGTGGCATTTAATAGTAAATAAGGACCAGAGATCTCATTTAAGATATAGCAAAGTGTCCATGCTTTGGTTAAAACTTTATTTTTATTATTTTGCCTTTTAATTTAGCTCAAACAAACAATGACATTTATAGATTGAATGATGACTATTGTATTATTAAATTTGTTGAGGGATCAGTGTGATTAGCATTTGCTCAGATTAAATTAAAAATTTCAGTATAAAGTTGCAAAAATTAGCTGATGAGCCTCTTGGTTTTCTAGAACCAGTTTATGAGAATTATTAGTCCTCAAAGCACGTCTGGTTATAGGTTTGTGATATGTATATTGGTTTTATAGAGAATGTCTCAAGCACGTTTTGGTTCTGCTAATTTTTCATCTGAATTTCATCACAATTCATTAAGAACTCGTTAAAAATTTTCCTTCAAACTACCCAAATCTTAAACGTTTCATGAAGTCATGCTCGTGCCATGAATGAAAACAGATGAAGGAAGTAATTAGTGTGGAAAACACATTTCGTCCATTCTTGTGTAATCAAAGGGAGTAATTAAACAGATGCAAGTCGGTGTGTTATAAGGAGTGAAAATAACAGTCTACATTTATTAAACGGACACTTTGGTTTTATCAAATAAATAAATAAACTGATGTGCTTAACATATCTATATTTTCCAGATGACAAAAACTGCAATGAAAGTGACAACGAACTTGACCAAGATGATGACGGAATGATCAGAGTCAGTAGTCCAGACCAGAGATCACCATTCAGCCCACACTGCGAGGACAGAGTCAACGAGAGAACTAACCCAGAAAAGAAAGGGGACTATTCAGATTCAAGGAAAGAAACTGACTCTGTCTTCAGCATCAGAAACTTGGAGAAGGACAAACTGGACAGCAGAAATTTGAAAGAATCAGATACCTCCAAAAAGGATGCAGACTCTGTGGGCCTGTAACAATGTACATTTATTAAACAGACATTTGCTTTGGTTTTATCAAAAGAAAATAAAGATGATGTGATTAATATTTTTATATTTTCCAGATGACAAAAACTGCAATGAAAGTGACAATGAACTTGACCAGCACGATGATGGAATGATCAGAGTCAGTAGTCCAGACCAGAGATCACCATTCAGCCCACACTGCGAGGACAGAGTCAACGAGAGAACTAACCCAGAAAAGAAAGGGGACTATTCAGATTCAAGGAAAGAAACTGACTCTGTCTTCAGCATCAGAAACTTGGAGAAGGACAAACTGGACAGCAGAAATTTGAAAGAATCAGATACCTCCAAAAAGGATGCAGACTCTGTGGGCCTGAGCACAGTCAACGATGGCTTTTCCCCTCTAATGGTCCAAACAGAAAGCCCATCACATTTTAGTGCAAGTCACTTGCAAAGTCTAGCCCTCTCTGGTTTACATAATCAACATTTCTTTAACCCACTGAGTACAGGACAACCACTCTTATTTCACCCTGGGCAGTTTGCTATGACTCCTAGTGCTTTCTCAACCATGGGCATGGGACACTTGTTAGCCTCAATGTCTGGAGCAAGTGGACTAGAGAATGGCAGCCTCTCCTCTCAGAGCACCAGTTCACCCAACCCTTTCCCATTCCACTTATCACAACATATGCTTGCATCTCAGGTATGATGATTTATTTATGATATGCATTATCACTAACCTATAATAAAATTATTTTTTAAAATCTGTCAAAATATTTGCGAATAGCATCTCCAGATGTTTTCACAGCATCCCCAAGATAAAATAGCATAAAGTAGTTCTTCAACCACCGTCAACGCCTGTTTTATCTATTAAACTTCTGTATTTTCTTTCCTAATTTTACGGTTTCATCAGTTCTGTTAAACAATGTCGGCTATAGCCTAATTGAATTTGGAATCAGTCCTAAATGAGGGAAAATGATTTTGTGGTTTATGCTTGGAGACATCATTTTTTAATTATTAGGCTATATCACGCAGTAAACGAAGCTCTTTGTCTGCCTCCTTTAGCCAACATATGTGCATTTCGCGCTAATTGGCTGCAGTATGGCCTACTAACTATAATTCTCACCTTTCTTGACAAGCCAAATTTATTTCTCCATTTTGATCTGATAATGAATTAAAATAGCTTTTTGTTTTACATTTAGGGTATCTCCATGCCACCGTTTGGGGGACTGCTACCCTACCCGTACACGTACATGGCGGCTGCAGCTGCAGCGGCCTCCGCTCTCCCCGCCGGCGGCGCCGCCTCCACCCTCAGCCGGAACCCCTTTCTCAGCAGCGCGCGGCCAAGGCTGCGATTCAGCCCCTATCAGATACCCGTGTCTTTTCCTCAGAGCTCCGGTCTGCTCACCACCGGCGTACCGAGCACTCTGAGCGTGGAGTCGGAGTCATCGAAATCTGGCAGCAGAGAAAGCAGTCCTATATCTGAACACCGCAGACATAAAACCGGAAGCGGCCAGAGCAAGGGATCTCCCAAATCTTCAGGGACGGTTTCCGTTAACGAACTGCAGAACATACAAAGATTAGTCAGCGGACTGGAGAAACACAGAGACGTGTCACCCCGTAGCGATTCGCCAAACTGACCCCACGAACACAACCATTGGCAGTTTCTAATTGCATAATTATGCTTCAGTGAAAAAAGGTCAAAGTTTGATGGTTGAAGTTATGGCTCGGACATTGGAACATCCCTCATCATACCTGGATTTTGAGAGAACTGTAACATACGCCCACTTTTTGGATCTACAAGGTATGCTGATTTCATTCACCATTAATTTGGCGAAGAAATTATAGCCTACTATGAAAAAAAAAAACGCAAATCCCTGGACTGTTCGTTTTTCTGTTTTAATTTGGTTATCATGTAGCCTAATATCCAAACAATTCTAGGCCCAAATTTTTCAGTGTATTTTGAAAAGGACTGCAAACGCAACAGTATCTGACAACATCTGAGGATGCTCAACGTTCAAGTTGCGTCTGGGTCCCGTTTTTCTAATTATTTATGATAATAAAAGTACAACACGTAGGCCTATGTAAATAAGGATAAAGGACTTAAGGAGACGGATTTTAATTTATTTAAAACTGTACATTGGTGTGTAAATACTATTAGGTCTCGATTTGTTACATTTATATATATTTTCCCATTTACAAATATGAATATTATCTAGCGCTTGATAGCAGGAAACCGAATGTGTAATGTTTGTGATATCCTGCCAGATAGCCTACGTAAAGGAAAAGCCACTGTAAATCTAAATCTCTGGTGATACATTTGAAATCTATTTCATTTGTAGCTAAATTCAACAAAAGATGTTTATATGTAATGATGGTCCATAGGCAGGGACAACTCAGGTTTCTTTCTAATCATGCATTGAGAAGGTCATTGTGTAGTTTCTCTTATGAGAGCTTATCCGTTTAAACATCTCGGTGCTGGATTTTCGGGTAATTGAGCGATTTTGTTGCATTCTCTCAGTTTCAATAAAACGAAAGTGTTCATTTAGTCTGTTGTATTCTTTTGTGTAAATATAGGATTATAGACTATTTCCTATGTTAGGCCTATATGGAATGCTACAAGCATTCTTGATTAGATCACTCACTGGTCTACTGATCAGTTTTATTGAAATTATTTAGATCAGATGCGTTAACCTTGCAGCTTTTTTTTTTTTTTTTGCCTTGCCTTGCCTGATCCTGGGATTCAAACATTTGTCAATTAAGATCAACTACACAATTTCATTCCATATAAACGATTAGTGTAGCCTATAGGTTAGCCTGTAGCCTATTATAGTTACATGTAGCTATTAAACCGGTTGTGCGCCGTTCTGCAGTTACCTTCAGTTAAAGCTGATGTAGCTGCGCCATCTGTTGATCACAGGGATGTATAGTTTATTCATCAAACACCGTGGTTCTGACAAATAATTGGTCTTCATCAATGCTAAAAGCATAATCGTAATAAAATCATGCTGTCTGAAAATGCTTCATACGAAAGTCATACTATTAGCCATAATTAATGTCTGATCACAATTAATGATGTCTGAAACATAAAGAGGTTGGCAGTATCTTCAAAAACTTTCCATCTGCGTTCACCATAATTCGCTCAACAACTTCAAAAAGCACATTGTGTTAGGCTGTGCTATTTTTACCGACTTGCTTTTTGCTTGTTTGTTCTGCGCGGGAATTTTCTTAAGTGTGCATTAATATAGGCTACTAATCTTGTACTGTACCAATATGCACCGTGTGGGGGAGGATAGAGAGAGTCGAGAAAAGTGTCACCGTCCTGGTGCAGGGACGCCTCACAGCCTCAGCAGCAGACAGTCCTTTGTCCACAATCCGGCGCCTGTCGCCTGCCTGCCCGGCCACACAACCTCTGCACACCCGCGCACAATGGCTGACGGGATCTCCAGAGTCCGGGCTGGTAATTAGAGAGCCCCTCGCTTCTTTTCTTCTCCTTCTAAAACCATAATCACAAAACTCGTTTTATTGTGAGCCTATTGTTAAATTCTGTTACGTCCAATTAACAGAGCCAAATTCTCGACCTTGTACTCTCATGGAGAAAAAATGTTTGTCTAAAACAATTAGTCAATGACTGATCACTTGGCTCAAATAGCCGCCTCAGAGAGAGTCCCAAACAACCGAAGAATGAGTGCATGTCTATCCCTCGGAGCCTTTCAAACGAAAAATTTCTAGTGCTTGAAATTTACAGGCCTACACATTTGGCATAGCCTATTACCACAACGTGGACAAATGCTAATAACTATACAAACACTGTCTCAGTGGTAAAAATGAATGTATTATTATTATTATTATTATTATTAGGCTATTGTTATTTCTATATAGTCTAGAGTACACTGTAAAAAAAATTCCGTACAATTTACGGTAAAAAACCGGCAGCTGTGGTTGCCGGAATTTTACCGTAAAAAATACGGTAGCAACGTTTTAGGTTTTACGGTTTTAACTTAAATTTACAGTTAAATACCGTAATTTAATTAACTGATATAATGTTAATATACCACAGGTTTTTACTGTAGCATTTTTACAGTCTTTTACCGTTAAATTCACGGTCATTTTTTACAGTGTAGTCACCAATAGTCTGACGGTAAATTGACAAATCAAAAATAGTCAGACAGCCATTATTTATTAGCCTACTTTATAAAAGCTTTATTTAGGTCTACATAAAAAAATAAATATATATATATCACAAAGCGTAGGCTACATGTTTTTAAGATAGCCTAGTTGGCTGTGCTAAGACAGACAACTGGACGACTACACAAACACAGAAATTAATTCCTTGAATTAATTCCAGAACGTTTATGGTAAACGTAAACTTTGCATAAACTTTGAATATAGTTTGTGGTCTTGGTGGGGGGCTTCTCTCTGTTGCTTTTAGTAGAGAGATAAAAATTGAAGCAACTATATAGCCTAATGGACTTTACTGATAACCACCGGGGGAAAGTCAGTATGTTGCAGTGTAATTTAGATAGTTTGAAGAACAGTCTATTTTTGCCCGAGTCTTTAATGACTGCAATTTGTTGTGCTTGATACGTTGTATGATACACTGGATGCGTGACACTCTGACTGAAGTTTCCATCATTGCCCTTTCAAGTTCACATCGCCCTCTGCTGGTAAACAATGTAATGGATAAACCTATCATCTTTTTGAGAGGCGTGTAGCCTATTGAATTTATAATCTGATTAAGCAGTTGATTTTATTTTTGCCTCGCTCGAGGTGCGGGTACCACTGAATAATTAAGAGCATAATGCAATTTTTATATCAACGGCTATACTCTACTGGTCAAGTCAAACTGATTTATTATCAAACTAAACAAACTAGTGCATCTGGAGCAGTAGCATTGAACAAATGTACAATTAGCCTACGCTCAGCATGTCTTTACAAGACCGACGCTTACAACGAGACACGATTAATAAAGAACTATAATACTTTCACAAATTGTAGGCTAAATGCAGACAACTGCAGCTACAAATCACATCCGTTCAGGGTTCAATATTTTACAAATCGTCGTGACAAGGAACACCAAATGAATATTTGTGTTGTGAATACATTTTAAACACATCTAATTTTATTAATCTAACTTTTGTGGATAGAATTGAAACAATGCTTGATAACTTAAATGTCACTGCTTTTTGCAACTGTCTCCAAAATGTCATTAAGAGGGAAACGGACAGGTATTCTGCGAATTAATACAGGAGTTAGGAGACATAGGCTACAAGTCAGTTCCAACAGTTACAGTATGTTGAGTCTCTATAAGAGATTTTGTAGGAAGCCCCAATCAACATGAGATGCCAATTAAGTTTTAGTGAAGTAAAATGTGATTAGAAATGCAGTTTTATTTTTAGTCTTCTGCATGATTCAAAGGATGTCAGCGCTGCTTGGATTTTCAGAGGTTACAGTGTCTGTGTTCAGTGGAGTCACTGTTGTAAATGTAAACTTACCCTTGCGTTTTACCTCCCTGTCTGTTTATTACACCAGACTATAACTCTTATGGAGTGATGAAATATTATACTAAACGAGGTATTCACAATGTCTGAAAAGTTTAAAACATTTTGTTTTGGTACTGTCCTTAAGACTAAAATGTTACCAGACTGTTTTATGTGAAATGTCTTCAAATAATGCACCAACAACCTGGATGAAACATGGAAACAGTCAGCATTATCTGTTTAATGCTTTGACAATAAGAGTGAAGTTGTCTCCTGACAAACAAACTGAACCATTTTTTATTATTTTTTTTAGAAATATGGGATTTTCAGGGGACAGATACATCACTTTACAAGTTATACATTTCAAAAGGAGTAAAAAAAAAACACACATTTACATTTAAACATTTACAGGTGCTAGGATCTGCACTGCAGATATATATTTAAATTTAAATACATTTAAAATGCAGTTCAAACAGACGGTGACTATAACACACAACTATGATGAATATGTTTAATTTTTAAAAGAAAGTTTTTGTTAGGGGCTTAAAGTCAAAAATATAATTTAAAAAATATTGTGTCCCTGTTTGTTCAATATTACTAATATTTGTTTCATTGTGGTGTAACAAATATGCAGGAAGTCATTTTTATCAGCTATTTCTTTAAATATATAGTTTAAAATATATAGTTGTTTAAATATGTTTGAATGATATACGCAAGTGTTTGGGAAATATTGTATTACTTTTAACTTGACGGTTATACTTTTAACTATACGGTTATAATCTATACGATTTTAGAGTCATCAAAATAGGAGCTATCAGGAGTCATTAAAACAAACTTTGTTTTTACTTTGTTTGTTCTAATGTATGAAACTAACATGAATACAGTGATTACATTTCTAATATTTTGGCATCTGGGCATTGAACCAGATTTCTTAAAGATTTCTTCTTTTCTCAGACATTCATATTTGCTATTGAAACTTGTGTTGCAGATTTAATCCAAAAACTAAAAAAGAAAGCCTGCAAGAAAGCCCTCTGTGGTGTCTTGATGAATATGATTTTAGACTAGATAATTCAAATTTTGCAGTCAATCCCAAGCAAAAGTTCTCCAGGAAGAGGAGAATTACTGTAATCATTAACCTGGTCCATTACCCCGATGCCCTTGAAGAAGGCACCTGGACCAGTTCAATCTGAGCCAACTGAATTGTATTAAAGGTGCTATTTGGTGCCCTTAGAGGAAGTAACTGCAAAGTAAATTTTACTTGGGAACTCAGGCTTACCTTTATCTAACCTCTTAAACAAAAGCTGCAATTTAACTTCACAAAACTACCAACGTTTCTGCAGCGCTGCTCAAAAACAACTGTTTTGCTTGGCATTACATTATTGTACTAGGGGTTCACACAAGAGCCCCCATTTCCCTTTGTGTGGGAAACTTTTAGCATCTAAACCTTTGCCAGCATCGATTCTGAGTTTCCTCAGCGCCACCTTGGTGAACAGCATGATCAAAAGCAACGCTAATGTCAAGGCACCCTCCCCCAGTCCCCTGTAATCATTCCCACAATATTGTGGGCAGCCAAACCACGCGAGCTCTGTGTCTGTCATTAATGGACATGTGTTCCATATAAAATAAACCTGACTCACAATAGCCTGCCACTGAACCTTACTGCTGATTGCGTGACAGAGGAGAGACTGTCTCCATGTGGATCCATTGCAATGTTGTGATGCTAATGTTCAAGTAACATTTTAAAGAGCAAGGGAGCTAAAGGGGGAGAGCGTGAAGGAAGAGTGGAGGTATGGTTCAAGAGACTGAGCTGAGAGAGTTTCAGGTAATCTGAAGTCCACAGAGACTTTATTTACGCACAATCATACGAAAAAGGCACAATTTACAGCTTAAAGGAATTCTCTGATATCAGTACAAATTAAGCTAAAGCGACATCATTTGTGGCACATTGTTGATTACCACAAAACCTAATTTCCACTTGCACAAAAAACAGGCACTTGCACTGGGTTACAGTGAAGTTAATTAAATGGTCACCACTTCAACCATATAACCACAAGATGCATACAATATTCATGTTAATATGATGCTAGTGTGAAAAAAATTTGTTTACTAACATTTCAATGTAAAGCAGTGAAGTAAGTATTTGACTAACGGTAATTAGTTACTGTATTTAAGTATATTTTTGGCTACTTAGTAGTTTTTCTGAGTCTTTACTACATATTCTACATTTACTACTGTTCTTTACTACAATATATTTGTGATGGGTAATGCAGCTACTGGTTAGATTTTGCATGGCACCTAAGTTTTTTGCAGCAATTTATTTCTGCAGGGCATTGAAGGTACTATATATTATGCGTTTTGCCCTTACGCACTCAAACTTGTCAACAAGGCTACTTTACGCAAACGCAAATGCATTATTAGGTAGTTGTGAATCACAGGTGTTTCATATAAAAACATGGCTGCAGCCACTGATGGAGCCAATGGCAGTTTGTTTAGTGCAGGCCTTGACTATTTAGAACTGGACTTAAATAATATACTACTGAATATATATATATATATATATATATATATATATATATACAGTGGGTACGGAAAGTATTCAGACCCCC
>NW_015542356.1:607463-618133 GCF_001515605.1 Sinocyclocheilus anshuiensis | reverse complement strand
TGTACACACTGTATATATATATATATATATATATATATATATATATATACATGTAGAATAGGATTGTAAAATAAAGTGGTACCAAAACTGACGCATTTTACTTTAACTGAAGTGCCCCAAGTGCAAAATAATTTTTGTGGGAATCCATTTTATGCCACAAATACTGTCAATTGATCCTAACTTGAACATGGAATATTACTTTAACCTCAAAATCAGTGTTGATGCTGTAACCATTTTTAAAAAAGCAAATCACCAGCGCATTTCCCACATAATCTCATTCTCTGTTAGACTGTGATTGCTGTGTGAAATTATTGTATCAGGGCTGTGCTCATTAGCTCTACGGCTGCTGGAGCCTCTGTGAGTCCTGCACTGGGATGGACTGTCATATCCAGTGGAATGCTTGAGAGATGATGGGGTAAATAATGAAAATAGAGGGGGCAAACAGACCCAGCCGGAGCCCCTGTACTCATTCTAACTGAGGCTGGAGAACAAGAAAGAACTGAGTGCCTTCTGGGAAATCGAACAGTACTAATCTTACATTCCTCATAGGTTAAGTTCAGAAGTTGTTATTAGTAAGCTGACTCAAAATATGGTTACATGTTTTTAAAAACATATGACATTTTAGTCATTTAGCATTTTTGTTTCACCATAGCATTGGCTCATTGGAAAAAACCATTAACACTAGTGGCAACACCAACAACTTTTATTCCTTTTTACACAAATTATGATTACAGGATTATTGAATATTACAGATTTATCCATGTACAATTCTGTGTTATGACCTCAAAACACTTTTACCATAGTGCATGATGTGTAAACTAATACACTTTGATGTTTGCATCAACCAGCAGCTTGTCTGATGTAGCAAACTTGCTTCATAGCTCACCTAGTACAGCACTGTACATTTGGGATATGGAGCACTCTGGCATGAGTCCCAATAAAAGAGCTCAAAGAGTTGTAGAAGCAAGCTAAAATGACATGGTTACTTCAGCAACTGTGTTTTTACATTTGCTTTTGTTAGTATAATTGGTTAGGCTCAGTGTTTAAACCGGCACTACCTCACATTTCATTTCTGAACTTCCATGCATACAACAACTAGCATAATAAACGGTTGCATCATTCATATTCATCTGTTTAGGGAAAAACAGAACATGCTTTTAGTGCCATTCAATGGACATTTAATTTTAAAAAGTGCAACGTAATGCAAGTAAATGCAAGCAACGTAATATAATTCCGAGGGGAATGTCACCACAGGCATGTTTTTCTAATGAGCCTGGGTTGGTTTTTATTGTTTGTATAGCTTTGTAAAGAGTCCGCTGCCAAGATTTCTACTTTCTGAAGATTTTGTTCTTTTTCTTAAGGCGTATAATGAGAATGACATTAAACCTAACTTGACTTGACCACATGAACGAAACAGGTCCTGCTAGTTTAGCAAAACTGTTCACTATATCTTTACCCATTACACTGATTACATTCTTTAAAATATTTTATGTAAACTCAAAAACTTTTTAGGTTTATACAGTACATCAAAGTGTGTTAGCTAGCAGTAGTTGATTGGTTCTGCAAAAACAGCATTTGTAAATCATCAGAGAGAATTATCTTTGGACTTTATCCTATATTTATCCTATCTTTATCCTATCCTACTATCGTTGCATTAGAATAGCATTGAATAATCATTTATCTTGTAGTTGTGTCTGGCAACTGACTGTAGCCAGTGACACTCTAATTGTTTCGATTCATTTTGTACAGTGTGGTTTGAGAAAAGTGGGGTTGGTAATCTAAGGATTACCTGAGAATATCGACTCGATACCTCAGTTCTCCTTGAACCCACAGGAAGCACTCTGTATTGCACCAGATAAAGTGTTTGCTCCTTAAGTGTTTCTTTTGAGGCATGCAGGCACTGAAGCAGGGATTAAAGAAAGACTGCACCAAAACGGATCAAGCATCAGGCAAAAGGTGATTATTTGTCTAAAGAAAGCCACAGAAGTTCATCAGGGCAACTTTGTTTGAAGATAAGCCGTTGTTAGGCTAGTCAAGCTCATTATGCTAACTCAAAGCTCTCTACTCCTTTAATATGGCAAAACCCTCCTATTATGACACACAAGGCGATTTGTTTATGGTGTAAAGTTATGAGTAAAGAATGAGAACAGTAAATTGTACTCCGTCATATAAACTCACAAACTGCATATAATCTATTATATGATATAATATTATAATATTAGAGAATGCATATTCTTCTCTGAAAATTGTGTAAACCTTGTGTGTCAGATTAAGAAGGCAGTTGCTTTCAAGGTTACAAGCAGGCATGTGACCTGTCCCATTTCACAGGGACAGGCATTTCTTAGATACCTGCAGCTTATCTGACCACAGTTACTTGGTGATCACCTAAAGCTGGTGCATGAATTCAAACTAAAGGATTTATCGCCTCATCCCTGGCTCTTAGTCAAACTAAAGGATTTATCGCCTCATCCCTTAAGAAGGTTCTTGTCTGAGGGATGAGCCACAGTTTACGGCCTAACAGCTTCATGCAAGCTGCTCCCATCTGACACAGATCTCAACCAGCCACTGTGTGTGATCCCCTCAAGGTGAGGACATAGACTCTGGCCTACCAGGGAAATTGTGGCATGGTATAGATCCTGGACATTAAGTTCAGATAATTTAGGGGTCAATGATGTGGCACTCACTTTATTTTCTTGTGCTATCTATTATATTTATTTAAAAACATCTTTTAAATATGCAATCTACAGCATAAGCTTTACGTTTTATTAATATTTGAAAAAGTGTTTTTCCCCACTGAATTAATATCATTATAGTCAAAACATACATCAGGAAATCATGTTTTTTTTTTTTTTTACAAGACAGTTCAGGTTATAAAATGTCATGTGTTGTGATAAATAAATAAATAAATAAATAAATAAAAAGCTTAATGCTTTTTATGAATAAATAATTTTGTCATATTTATAAAAATAGTAATGACTTTTACCTAGAAAATATATTAAAATTAATATTTAATAATTAAGATGTGTACAGTCACTGTATTAAAGGTGTAACAAAAAATATGTTATGTGGTTACTACACATGACAACTTTAGAGTCATTCGATTTGAACATTTCTTGACAATGGTGTAACAATTTTTCAAAACCATACGAAAGGAACATTAAAACAAGGAGTACATTTCTATAATCTTGTCAAACTGGCAAAATGTAAACTCGATTTTTAACAAATTAACTCTATACTATATGTTGACCCTACTGCCTTAAATGATTATCGCTTTTTCTTTGAGACTTTTGCATTGCCTTCTTGCAACTATGCGTCACTCTCCAAATCATGTGATATTTTTGACTTTTTAATGTAATCGTAATATATGAATATAACCGAGAAAAAAGGGAGTTTTAAATCCCCGAAGCCGACTTCTCCTCCCTGATGCGCAGTTCTCCTTTCACGTTCTTAATTCATGACTGATAGATGGCCTGCTCTTAGCCTCTTTGATAAGACACAATCAGCCCTACAGATAAAAGAGGGCCTGCCGACCCTGCATACAGGCTCCAGATGTACCATGACTACCAAACATACCTCTGGAATGAGAGTGACAGAGAGGCTGATATATATCAGTAAGCATTTGCTGCAGGCTCTCTTCCTGTTGCAGGACAGGAGGCTGTCTGAACTACAACACTGGACACTAGCAGATACGGGCTGAATGTGAGTTATGCAATGCAGATGAAATCACGCAGTTATGCTTTCACTAGGAGCGGCTATCAGATAACCTCTGCATCTCTGCAGGGCATGAATGACTGACAGCCCAGACATCTCACCCTGTTATAGTCCTTCTCTCAACACAAGTTAAACACGTAGAGTCGTGTGTCTGCGCCTTTTGTGTGTTCGTGTACAGGGGTGTTAAGGTGAACTGCTTAAGCCGGTGGGCCTCTGTGTTGTGACAATTGTTGTTGATGTGCAAGGCTGAAGATGAAAGGTGAGATAGTGTGTTTGCTTTGTGTCATGCCTTGTTTCGGCTCTGTGACGCCAGTGTGCAAAGAGAAAACAGGTAATGCGCGTAAGCACGCACAAACATGCTGAAGTGCTTTCGGGAATGATGGATGTTTGGTTCTGCGACACCAACACCTCCCATCCTCCAACACCGAATAGAGCTTAACAGCCTAGTTAAACACTAATTAGTCTGAAAAGACAGTTTAACATCAATCAAAGTTTGAAATGTCTGGTTTTTAGGGCATTTGTTGTTTACTTGCTTTTGGTGCGGATTAAAACTTTTGTTCTTATCACAGTGATTACTAAGACATTGAGAGGAGAGAACTTACTCTTCTTATCCGGTAGGCAACGGCTTACCTTAATCAGGAAGAATCACAGAGTGGATATTTTGTCTTCAAGGAATAATTTGGGTTCAAGACAAGTTCAGCTCAATTCGCAGTATTTTGCAGCATATTGTTCCTTACTACAAGAAAAAGAAATTTAACTTGCCAGGGTTATCAGATAAAACTAAAATAAAACCGCTAACATTTTTGTTAATCTAAATAAATCGGAAATAAAATATACATATTACAGTAGATTAAAAAAAAACTCAAAATAAATGAAAATTAGAATTAGATATATTGTCTTGGCAACTGACTGAAATAATTATGGCAACTGATTTAATAAACTTATAAACTGAATAAATTTGAAACACTAAAGTTACATATTGGAAATAGATAAAAAAATATATATAAATAAAACTGAAATTAAAATAAATTAAACCCAAGTAGAAATATAAAAAAAAAAAAAAAAAGCATAACAAAATTACTCAAATTAAAACGAAAACTTAAAAGCTTATTTAACTAAAAATTACATAAATAATACTAGTGTCACACTTTGCTTAAGGGAGGAACGAGGAGACGTGGAGATTTCACAAAACGAGACTTATTAATCCAACAGGGAGACACAGAGCACAAGGAAGTTCAAGACCCGACAAGGAAACATGAGGCAGACTCATTTATACTAAACTTAATGAGGGTGCGGGGAATTAACTAATAATGAGACAACGAGAACAGGAACATGACCAAATAAGGGAACACTGAAACAGAAACGGGCAAAACAGGTCCATAATCCTGACATATCACCCCCCTCCCGGAAGGCACGTCCTCGTGTCGTAGAACAACAGAGGGGGGGGAACAGGTGGGAACTAAGGAGGCGGCTCGGGAGGAGGAGGGACACCAGGGAGGGGGCCGGCAGACAGGACCCAGGCCACAGCGGCGGTCCACGGTGGAGCCGACGGAGGGAGGAGCCATGGAGGAGGAATGACCGCCGACTCCAGGGGGCCGACCAATGGCGGCGGAGCAGGTGGTAGAGGAGCCCGAGGCGGAGAGCCGATGGCGACGGGGAGGATCCGGAGGTCCTAGGCAGAGCAGATGGTGCCAGCGACCGACGTGAAGGCGTGGATCCGGGAGGCCACGGTGGAGCCGGAGCGACAGAGGATTGAGGAGGAGCCGAGGGGATGAAGGAGCCTGACAGAGCCGGAGGGACAAGGCGAAGCCGGAGGAGTGGAGTCCCGAGGCGCATGATGGTCGACACCAGACCAAGGCGGAGGAACAAGGGAGCCCGGCGGAGCTAGCGGACTGCCGGGTCACGGCGGAGAGGAGGGAGCCATGGTGTAGCCAACGGATCAACGGGGAATGGAAACAAAGCACTGAGGGAAAAAACGAAACAAAAACGGAGGACGGACGGCACTGAAACAGAAACGGGCAAAACAGGTCCATAATCCTGACAACTAGAATAACACCATAACTAATCCATTGTGTTAATTAAAAAGCGAATATCAAGATTATGGCAAGGTACTTGCAATAAAAGTAAACTGAGACAGATTTTGGAGTATTTAAAAATGAATGTTAAGCTTATAAAAACACATATTATTGGTACATATCATTTGAGGTATAAAGCTGCTTGTTATATTTACAATCATTTTAGGGTTTTAAGTGCTACATTGTCATGCCAACAAAGTTGTACATTTGGATATAACAAATTAGCTCCATTCACTTCCATTGTAACTGCCTCTCTGTAACTCCGATTTTTGCTTTTTTAAAAAGGACAGAGGAAAATTCATATTTGTGTACATATTAAATATTTATGCCAAAGGAGCTTTTGTTCAAACTTAACCTGGACTGTATTAGGCCAAATACAGTAGTCCCATTATGTATTTGGTAACAAAATATCAAGGCAACTGGCTTATACTTTACTTTCAGTGCAGTTGTGTAATTGAGGCAGATTGAGTGGGTGTTTAAAGCTGTAGACCCTTGTAAAGTCACCTGTGAGAAGCAAGTCAAACAACGCAGATGATCTCATCAGATTATCCAAACTACCTCCTATACCTGAGTCAATCCCCAGTAATCCCATCCTCATTTGCCAAAGCTAAATATCACCGTACTCGTGAAGATAACGCAAGCTTGTTCTAATCCACAAAATCAAAAAAATGTTGTACTTTTTCACACAATGCCATGAAGTTCAAAAATATTTTCACATTTTCAAAGGTGGTTAAGTGAATAAATGATAATGAACACTGAGTCATCTCAGGTGATTTGAAGATCAGACAATGTATATAAAAAAATGACGTCATGATACTTTTTTAAAGATTGTAGATGAGGGTACCTATAGTAGTCAACATTTGAAGTGGATCAAAAAAGTTCATCAAAGTTGTCCTAAATCAAGAACACATTTTGATTTTAGGTTTTAGGTCAACTTCAAAGAAAGGTTTTGATCCACTTCAAATGTTGACTAGTGTAATCTAGTGTATGGTGTGCACTGCAGTGGATTGTAGTTACCCCCACAATGGATAGTAAAGACCTTGTTTTTTGTGAACAATTCTGTGAGGCAAATAATGCAGCAGTCCCTTGTTTCTCGTTGGTATGAGATGCGTGCCCGCAGTTCACAGAGTTTGTTGTCCAGTGACTGAACGTTAGCCAGCAAAATGGTTGGGAGAGGAGGTCGGAGGGGACGACGTCTGAGTCTGACAAGGACGCCGGCTCTCTTCCCCCTTTTCCGGCGGCGTTTCCTCGGTCGCGACCGTGCGGCCCAGACAAAGGGCTCTGATGCGGTGTCTGTAAACAGAGCGCCGGCGTTCAAGAACTCAAAGTCCGGTTTGCGTTGCGCGACGTAGGAGCCAATGTTTAAAAGCGTGTGTCTATCGTAGACAGTTATACTAACAACATCCAACACGTAGAACAACAAAATAACAAGTAAAACAAACGAAAAACTGCAGAGTTTTCTCAGAGCTCGCAACACGGCTGCCATGCTCGGCGCCATCTTGAACACAAGAATTAAGGTGTTGTTCATCCATGTAGGACCGGTTCATTGAAACGAACTGTCCGAAAGAACCGGTTCGCGGAAAAGAACCGGACTTCCCATCACTACATCCATGAAGTCATGAATGAAAGACTTTGAACTCATGTTAGTTTCTGATAATTCATGAGATATTAATGCATGATGTAATGCATAATTCACACATTAATTTATGCATGAATTCATGGTAATTCATGTACCCTTACTGTAAAGTGTTACCAGAACTGTTTTAGTCAAGTATTATTGTTGCATTTTTCCTAACGCTTGATATTAAGGTGCCTTTGTTACAATGAAATTATACATTTAATTACTGAGTAATATTAATTAAAAACATGTACTTAAGGGTTAAGGTTTGGTTTAGGATTAGTTGCATGTAAATATGCATAATTTACTGTTATTATGACAGTATGAACCTATAATGTGTAACAAGATCACTGTAAAATAAACTGTTATCACATTTTCCTTCCCAAACTGAAAATACAATTGTCCACTTAAGTGGACACCATGCAGGGATTTGACTGGCTGTCTAATTTTTGTTACGAGCATCATTTGGAAGCCTTATTGTCAATTTCATATACCCAAAAGTGAGCTAAACCTGAGAAAATATATATTTTAAAAAATCTCCAAAAAATGTCCTCATTTGTAAAACAGGTATAAAAGTAAAGTAAACAAAGTTTACTTAATTTTTGTAAAAATGCAGAACATTTTCTGTGAGGGGTAGAGTTAGGGTGTGGGTTAGGATTTTAGGATTAGCTTATAAAATCTATAACTATCTGTTTATAAAAACCATAGAATTCCATGTAATGTCCCCATTTAGTTGGCTAAGTAAATGTGTGTGTGTGTGTGTGTGCCCAGCTAGAGGACAAGCACTGCAGTACATAGTGACATCTACTGGCAACATAACCAAGATCTCCAGAACTTTGTAACCCATCACCGCTTGGTTTGAAGACCTATTCCTGTGAGGATAAGCTTAAGTAAACATTCTAAAGTCCAGACAGTAAAGCAAACACTTCTACAGAGCCAGTATGAATCTCAATAGGGAGAGAAGCAAACCTGAGAACAACTCTCACTCACAAACAGAGCTCAACAAAAGCCAAGTGCAGGCCTCTCTGCCTCTCCCTTTGACACTCTCAAGTGTCTCACAGTCTGCAGAGGCCACATCAGCCTCAACGCGGCTGAAAGGCAAATACAGTCGCTAACACAGAGTGCATTAGGATTGTTTAATCAGCGGGGTTTCAAGGAGTGCCCTTTTATGCTCCGGCAGTGACAAGAGGCCTTTGCTAATTGTCTGCTCATTGTCTGTCGCTGTGCCGAACAAGGGAAGCTCTGTGAGCTGGAGAGGAGCGAAGAGAGGAGCGAGAGAGAAGCTGTGTTTATCTTCCAGGCGTTTCTCTCATTTCCCATATGTCTGTGCTGTCTTTGTGTGTGTGAACTGGCGCTATTATCTGTTGGCACGATAAGTCTCCAAGCCTGGAGGGCTACAGATGTGGCAGGGTTGCATTGTTGTTTTCCACCTGCTCCGACAGTCCCTCCCCTCATTCACAGAGAGAGTAATCCCATCATATGACAAGACACACAAAAACATACAACTTTGGCTTTATTCAAGGGCAAAGTATCTTTTATCCACCCTTTTGCTAATTAAAGTGGTATGTGTCGTTAAAAGCAATGTTGGGTTTCAAAGCGGTGTCTTTGTACTCGGGATAGTGAAGGTTAGGCATCCATTCTACCACATTGTTGTGACTGGTTGTTAGCTGGAGCATTGCTACGCAAGCTGGGCAGTTGTTTGCAAAAGGCTTGTCATATTTTGAGTTTCTTTTGTTAAATGAAAAGTGCAACACTTTTAGAGACTTTGAAAAGAGCATGGGAAAATGAAAACTGAAGATGAAAGTGATGCTAAACACAGTTTGATTGTGATGTATACTGTATTAGCTGTGAAAACTTAGCATGCAAATTTACTTTAATATTAATAACTACTGCAAAGGAGACTGTGTCGAGAGTATTAACTGCTATTATTTCTGAGAAAAACGTATGATGACACCAGTTGAAATGTTCAATGTCCTGCCAGGGTTATGCATTCAGACTTGAATTAAGAACTGGAATGGACTTTCTGACAATTTAGGCAGCAAGCATGGTACACAGATTAAATTCTTATTAGAATTTAAGAAAGAAAAAGAGAAAAATGATTAAGTTCTTGCATTCTGATAGTCTCCTTGGTAAACAAGTACACAAACTTTCGAATATTAGAAGATAAATGTTTAATTTGGTGGAAATTATGACAAAAAGTATGAGTTTTTGAAATTTTTAACACAAATAATGAAATTTATGTTTAATTAATTATTTTATGTTTATGTTTAATTAATTCTACATAATTCTAATTAAATCATTTTCTCAATTTACTATACTGTATATATATAGTATATACCAAGCAAACTTGATTTGTTTAACCCAAGCTAAAGAATAATAATGTGCATTTGATCAGATATAACTGCAGTACAAGATTATGAGATGCATTATTTGAATGCTTGGCCAAAGAGATGTGTCTTTAATCTAGATTTAAACAGAGAAAGTGTGTCTGAACCCCCGAACGTTATCAGGAAGGCTATTCCAGAGTTTGGGAGCCTTATGCGAAAAAGCTCTACCTCCTTTAGTGGACTTTGCTATCCTAGGTTCTACCAAAAGTCCAGAGTTTTGTGACTTTAGGGAGGATGATGGATTGTAGCGTGGTAGAACACTAGCTAGGTTCGCAGGAGCTAACCCATTAAGGGCCTTATAGGTAAGTAATAATAGGAGCCATATAGTTAATATCAGTAATACGCAGCATGCACGATACAAGGAAATGGTCAGTAACATCATCACTTTGAGGTACAATATCTATATCAGTAAGATCGATTCCATGCGATATAATTACATCTAGCGTATGATTAAACGATGAGTGGGCCCGGTCACGTTTTGCTTCACTCCAAAAGAGTTTATTAGGTCAGTAAACGCAAGTCCTAATGCATCATTTGTATTATAATTATTTTAGGAAATCTGTATACGGCCCTGGTGGTCTATACACAGTAGCCAGAGCAAGAGATAGGATAGATTTCTTTGCATATCTGACAGTGTAACATTAAGCAGACGTATTTCGAATGAGTTAAGCCTGTATCCTGTGTAGCGAATCAGCTCAAAGGGGAAATATGAATAATTAATCATAACTAGTTATAATAAATTATAAATATGACCTCTCAGTGTCAACTGTCTGTTAATTCTAAGAACGTTAATTACCTGGTTAAGGAAAATAACTTTCTTACTGTACAATACTACTCAGAGCATGTAGCAAAAATCTGCATGATTAGGGACTCCAGTTA
>NW_015542356.1:583192-607398 GCF_001515605.1 Sinocyclocheilus anshuiensis | reverse complement strand
GGATGAAAGTTTTGATGGTTTCAAGATTTTGACTTGCGATCACGTTCTTCCGGGTTTGAAGAGTGATGAATTCCAAAGATGTTCTGACTCGATGGTGACTGGGAGTTTCTTCCCAGTGGAAAGTGGAAAAGAGCTAAGAGAGACATCAGCTGAGATCCTAGGATCGTTGGTGAATGTAAAGACAAGGCCGAAGCCTGGTGCAGACTTAAGAGTTGCAGAAGCGTTCTAGCTCACATCCTCATCTTCTCAGAATCTAACAGAACCGCAGACTGAAGGCGTGTCACTGATGTGAGGCCTTTAAGGTCCGACAAGATTCACGCCTCTCAGGATGAGCTTGTCCTATGAGAAAAGCTGAAATTCCAAGCGGGAGGTTGGAAATATCACTATATATTGTTGCAACACCGCCGCCACGACCAGTCTGACGGGGCTCTTGCTTATAACAGTAGCTTGGTGGAGTAGACTCACTTAGACCAATATAATCATTTGGTTTTAGCCAGGTTTCAGTCAAGCAGAGTACATCAAAAATATTATCTGTGATCATTTCATTTACAATAACTGCTTTGGGTGCTAGTGATCTAATGTTTAGGAGCCCAAACTTTATACGATATGATAAATACGATAAGGAATATATTCACAAATTATAGAAACTAAAATGATGGTGTATAAAATAGATTTTAAGATAAAAAATAGACGATAAAGAATTAACTTGACGGAGCTCAAACTCAAAACATACGGCAGCAACAAACAGGAAGTGACGTCAACGATGTTTGGCATCACAGAGAGACTCTGGCAGAGACTGTGGATGAACAGCTGTCTGTCTTCATTTCAGTACTGTTTCGGCGAGCATGTTTTGACATATTAAACCCTCAGCACTCCTACTGTTTACTGAGACCACCCAGACAGACCAGCTCCACTCGGCGCTGACTGTGAGAATTGTTTGTTCATGTTATTCAAAAAGTAAGATAAGCGTCATAAGATATTGCGTACATTATCTTCAGAAAGCATTGTTCAAATGATGAATAATCCTTAAAGTAATTAAATTAACTATATTTGCCTACTTGTAATGCCACATGGCCCATGTCAAGTAAAAAAAACCTAGATTTTATTAGAATGAGAACTTACATATTGCATACATCCCTAAATTGTTTTTAGCTATTACTTTTCATTATTAGATGCATATATTAGTGCAATGGTTCATATTGAAAGAAGGAATACATTAAATGCATAAGGTATATTGACAATAAAAAAAAATAAATAAGGGGGAAAAAAAATGAAAATAGTAAAATGGTTAAATTCACTTTCATTTGATTGTAGTCACTAGACCAGCCATGGGAGTCATAATGAGATAATCTAAAATTACATTTGAATGGCATCATAGTTTATCAACAAAACTAATTGACTCCAATTCCAGTTGTGCAGTTCTGTGTAAGCATGTTGAGCTCCAACCCATCCCACAGAGCTCTATAATATAGCCAATAACCCCCCTTATCCCCATGCAGACTAAATAAAAGCACACAGCCACTCAAAAACATGGGATCACATTCAAATCAGCTGGTGTTTTTATAAACCAAGATGAAAAAGACTGAAAGAAATGTGTATATATTAATGTATCAATTAACAAGCAAACTCTTTTGACATCTGCAGATGAAAGAGAGTAAGACGTTTTATGTGTCTAATTACATCTATAATCTGCTAAGAGGCTTCAGATTTACTGTCCAATAGAGCTCTAAAATCTGGCATCAATTCAAGAGTTGCCAGCTGCCACCATAGACAGATTAAACAAACCCTCAGCCACTTCAGCCACCACACTCAACAATACCAGATCTCAGGATGTTGATCCACGGTAGAAGATCTGTCATAGTGCTACTAGGAATCTCACACATGACATAGTTTAAATTTGAAATACAGAATTAATAATGGATAGAATGAGCGTCTTTGACAGAAACGTTTATATTTAATAGAGATTTTCAAGCTACAGCATGTGCTACAGAATTTATTCTGTTATACTATAGGGTCATTCCATGTCAAATCAACCAAATTAAAAAAATTACCCCGGCTCAAATGTTAGAATTTGCTGATATTTTTTATGAAGACAGACAGACATGTATAGTGATGAAAGCCAAAATATTAAATGTCATGGATTAATATTTATTGAGTAATACACTGTTTTGTAGACGGGGGTCAAAATGGCAATTTTCACCTGAGATTCAGAGCCTAATTACAGGGGGTAAAAATTACTTCAGAAAGATGGCTGTCACATTGCTTACTGTGTAGGAGAGAAGGAGCGCAGAGACATCGGAGAATTCACAAATAACAGTCTTTATAAATCCGAAACAAGGGGTAACACAGGGCAGGCAGGAACACACATGTAGCACATAGGAATGAGGTTACAATACCAGACAGGGAACACGGGACAGACGACACTATAAATACAGGGCTTAACGAGGGGTAATAGACGAGACACACCTAAACCAAATCATACAATCACACATGGGAGACAGAAACTGGGTCACGGAGAGCACATGGGGAGCAAAACACACATACCGACAGTCCAGGGGTGTGACAATGGCAGCATCATAATGTTATTTTTACACAGAGATTGGTAGGTCTGTTAGTAAAATCGGTTCACTTTAGCAATCTTTGTTGCATTATGTGCCAATGGAGACCATTCAAAAATGGGGAAACAGCACTTTTCAAGTTTTTCTCCAAAGTCTGCATGCCTGTAACTCAAGAAGTATTAAAGATATCTTAATGCCCTTTTAGATATTGGGTCTTAACAAACTTTCCTTTTGGCATCTTAATTTTTAAGGCCCTATATTGTTCGGTTCCAGAGATATTGGACTTTCAATATGGCTCCAAGAATAAATAGTTAAAATGTACATATTTTCAGTGGTCAAAAACCAAATGTCGGTCAATTTGCAAAAATATACTTTTTTTCTTTTAAAGAGGAATGTCTAAATAACAAATAATGTTTAAACTATAGATGTGTCTTGTTTACTTCTGTCAAAACAAGTGCATTGAACACACCTGGCTGAGTGCCATAAATATTATTTTTCTAAAGTTTGCATGCCTATAACTCAAAAAGTATTAAAGATATCGCAATATGATTTTAGATTCTAGTTCTTAAAAACTGTTTCTTTTAGAATCTTCATTTTCAAGGCCCTACATCGTTCAGTCCCAGAGATATGGGGGTCTCAATGAGGCTCCTTTTTCAGATTGTTGAATATTACCTATTTTTAGTGGCTGAAAAGCAAATGTTGGTCACTTTGTATACAGCTGATATTGTATTTAAAACAGAATGTCTGAAGAATAAGTTATGTTGAAACTAGGAATGCACCTTGTTTCCCTCTATCAAAACAATATGCACATAACATACCTGTTAGAGTGATAAAAATGCACTGAAACGGTCAAGTTGGGGGGGACATTACCTTTCTCTCAGTAGTCTATTCAAAAGATTATTTATTTGAATCAGTTTCAGGGATATTTGGAAGAAGAGATTTTGTTCATTTTAACAGCTTCTGAAGCTGTCAAACACACAGTATTTCTGTAACGATGCTACGGAGCGAGGCAGTTCAGGGAGCCATGGCAGCGCAGTTAGTTCGGGGTGCCATGGCGGAGCGGCCTCCGTGGCCTTGGCCACGGAACTCAGCCCGGTCACTATGGCCGGAGATGTATGCCCCCCCATCCCCCAACATTTTTTTAGGGAAAACTCCGGGTCCACTGGCTGGCACAGGCCCTGGGCCAGGCTCTGGGCCCAGATCAATCTCCGGACCGAACTCGGGCAGGGGAGTCTTCTTTAGGCTGAACTCGGGGACAGAAGCCCTCTCTGGACTGGACTTGGGGCCAGAAGCCCTCTCTGGGCTGGACTCGGGGACAGAAGCCCTCTCTGGGCTGGACTCGGGAGCGGGAGCCCTCTCTGGGACAAACTCGGGAACTGGAACCCTCTTTGGGCTAAACTCGGGAACGGGAGCCCTCTCTGGGCCAAACTCAGGAACGGGAGCCCTCTCTGGGCTAAACTCAGGAACAGAAGCCCTCTCTGGGCTAGACTCTGGATCTGAGGCCCTCCCCGGGCCAGACGCAGAAATTGCCCTCTCTGGGCTTGACGTGGGATCTTGGTACTGGACGTGGGAACAGCAGTCCACTCTGGGCTTGAGAGTGAAGCGGCCAGCAGGCTTGAGTGTGAAGCGGCCTGCGGCCTTGAGTGTGGAGCGGTCAGCGGGCTTGAGAGTGGAGCGGCTGGCAGGCTTGAGAGTGGAGCGGCCGGCAGGCTTGAGAGAGGAACGGCCGGCGGGCTTGAGGGTGAAGCGGCCGGCGGGCTTGAGAGTGGAGTGGCCGTTGTTTCTGGGCTGAGGACTGTGAAGGATCTTGGGACTGGAGACAGAGGAAGGGATGTGGACCTCAGCGCTCAACTTTGGTCCCCAGGTCAGTGCTATTAGAAGTCCATTTGCGGGCTCGGGGAAACACGAAAAGAGATGGGTGATCAGAACCATTGGGTAGGCATGTGGAGGGTCGCGGCGTAGGGTGAGCTGGAGAGGCAAAGTGTGTTTCAGAGGGGGCTGGCTAAGGATGGTTCCCATTTTCCTTAACTTCTCCTAATTTTCTTGGGGAAAACTCCAGGTACACAGGCTGGCGCAGGCCCTGGGCCAGGCTCTTGGCCCATATCCATCTCCAAACCGAACTCGGGCAGGGGAGTCTTCTTTGGGCTGAACTCGGGGACAGAAGCCCTCTCTGGGCTGGACTCGGGAGCGGGAGCCCTCTCTGGGCTAAACCCATTAACGGGAGCCCTCCTTGGGCTAAACTCGAGAATGGGAGCCCTCTCTGGGAAAACTCGGGAACGGGAGCCCTCTCTGGGCCAAACTCAGGAACGGGAGCCCTCTCTGGGCCAAACTCAGGAACAGAAGCCCTCTCTGGGCTAGACTCTGGATCTGAGGCCCTCCCCGGGCCAGACGCGGGAACCGTAGCCCTCTCTGGGCTTGACGTGGGAACAGGAGCCCTCTCCGGACTGCACTCGGGATCTGAGGCCCTACCTGGGCCAGACGCAGGAACAGCAGTCCACTCTGGGCTTGAGAGTGAAGCGGCCGGCAGGCTTGAGAGTGGAGCGGCTGGCAGGCTTGAGAGTGGAGCAACCGTTGTTTCTGGGCTGAGGACTGGGAAGGATCTTGGGACTGGAGACAGAGGAAGGGATGTGGATCTCAGCGCTGTTAGAAGTCCATTTGCAGGCTCAGGGAAACACGAAAGGAGATGGGTGATCAGAACCATTGGGTAGGCATGTGGAGGTTCCCGGCATAGGGTGAGCTGGAGAGGCGAAGTGTGTTTCAGAGGGTGCTGGATGAGGATGGTTCACATTTTCCTTAACTTCTTCTACTTAAACATTTGAACCATTTAAATAAAGGATGAGATGAATTAACTCAACCAAAGAGAAATCATCCAGACCCAACTGAAAACAAGCACCGAGTGATGCATCATGCCAGCCCACCCGATGGGAAAGCTTGAGGAATTCCTCCACATACCTTTTCAAAGGCTGACCACCCTGCCGCAGGCTCCACAGCTGGTCTTCAGCCCAGGTCATCTTTGTGGGTTCGGTGTTCTGTCACGGTGCTACTGAGTTGGAGCGAGGAGCACGGAGACGAAGGAGATTTATCTTCACAATCTTTAATGAACCAAACAGCAGGGAACACAGGGCAGGCAGGAGACACACGTAGCACACAACATTGAAGTACAAAATGACGTTAACACCGGACAAAGACCAACTGAACAGACTAAAGCTTATGCCGAGTTCACACTGCACGATTTTAGCCAGATTTTTCACTGACAGGTTTTGCGAAATCGCCGACAAATGCCCGACATCGGAGACAAATCGGTGCTCGTTCACGCGAGTGACAATCATGCAGTGTGAATTATCAAAGACGCGAACTGAGGGAATCGCCAATGCCCGCAAAATATTTGGCATGCTAAATATCTGGAGCTGTCTGAGATTCACAATCACGCTGTGTGCAATGATTTCTGACTGAAAACTACATAGGCGATGACCTACAGCCAATGAGAAACCAAGATACAGGGCAGAGGGAAGTTTGGGGAGGAGTTACAGACCAGAATATCAGTATTTTAATAGATATATGAACAATTATATCATACAGAAACAAGCACAAACATTTGCTTGACCAGCCACAACATCAGCATAACAGTTACTGCAAAATTATTTACCTCCAACTCTCTTTGCAGAACACCCAATCCCTGTTCCCTGCACCTCCCTCCTGCATAATCTGTTTTTCTTTTTCTCCTTGTAGCTGGAAATCAGCTCACAGACAATTTGCGGGCTATATATATTTTTTTAATAATTCCAGTCTCGCTCGAGAACTCCGGTCTGACGCACGCGGGTTCTCGCGTTATTTCCTTATCACTTCTCGTGTGTGTTTTGTTGTGAAACGTAGTTTGCGGACCAGACAGAGCTGTCGGCGATTCTTCCTATTGTGAAGTCATGCAATGTGAAACCCCCTGTCGCCGATCCATTGTGCAATGTGAACACAGCAGCAACTGAATGCTACCCCAGATAGTCACGCAGTGTGAAAACAACAGCGATCCGACGAGTTTGAAAATCATGCAGTGTGAACTCGGCATTAGGGAGGCACATGAGAATATTTAATAGAACACAGGTGAACAGAATGACACAATCAAACATGAGGGAAAACTAGGTCAAGGAGAGCACATGGGGAGAAAACACAACAAAACAGGTCCATGAGTCTGACAATTGTAACATGTTTGAATCAAATCCCACACCTCATAGGGAAAAGTGGTTGCTTTCAACACACATTGCATTCACATCAATAAACCAAGATTTGCCTAGCCTGGATTAATTATTAGAATTTCTTTTTCTTTTTTATTGTTATATAATCTGAGCATAGTCATAGTGCTGTAGGGCATATTTGGCAGAATCACTCATTTTACCGCAAACATTTAAGGTCTCTCACACTTTAAATAATTAACACTGGGTAATTCTAAACCCCAGGTAAATGGGATGCTGGGTGATCCTATTTTATATTTCACACTGTTCATACTTTACCTAGATTTAACAATTAATCCTGGTCATTCATAATCTGATGTGTCACACTGTACATTTCTAATATAGATTATTCAATCATAGAATATTTATGACACTCAAACAGGAATGACCTATACAATTTTGATAGAGGGAAACAAGATGCATTCCTAGTTTCAACATGACTTATTCTTCAGACATTCTGATTTAAATACACTAAGTATCAGCTGTATACAAAGTGACCAACATTTGGTCATTTTCAAGCGCTGAAATGTATTATTCAACAATCTGAAAATGGAGCCTCATTGAGACCCCCATATCTCTGGGACTGAACGATGTAGGTCCTTGAAAATGAAGATTCCAAAATAAAAGTTTATTAAGAACTATAATCTAAAATCATATTGCAATATATTTAATATTTCTTGAGTTATAGGCATGCAAACTTTGGAAAAAGAATATTTATGGCACTAAGACAGGTATGTTTAATGCAGTTGTTTTGACAGAAGTAAACGAGATACATCTCTAGTTTCAACATCATTTGTTCTTCAGACATTCCTCTTTAAAAGAAAAAAAGTATCATATTTTTGCAAATTGACCCACATTTGTTTTTTGACCACTGAAAATATGTACATTTTAACAATTTACTCCTGAAGCCATATTAAAATTCCAATATCTCTGGAACCGAACAATATAGGGCCTTAAAAATGAAGATGACAAAAGGAACGTTTGTTAAGGCCCAATATCTAAAAGGGCATTATGATATCGTTTATACTTCTTGAGTTACAGGCATGCAAACTTTGGAGAAAAAAACTTGAAAAGTGCTGTTTCCCCATTTTTGAATGGTCACCATTGGCACATAATGCAACAAAGACTACTAAAGTGAACCGATTTTACTAACAGACCTACCGATCTCTGTGCAAAAATAACATTATGATGCTGCCATCTTTCTGCAGTCATTTTTACCCCCTTGTAATTTGGCTCTGAATCTCAGGTGAAAATTGCCATTTTGACCTTCCTCTACAAAATAGTGGATTACTCAGTCGATATTCATCTATGACATTTAATATTTTGGCTTTCATTACTATACATGTCTGTCTTTCTCCAGAAAAAAAATATTAGCAAAATCTAACATTTGAGCCAGGGAGCTCTGGTTGAGTTGACACGGAATGACCCTATACTGAATTATCATATCAAGCATATAAGCATACTATAGTGTAGTGCTAAAATAACAATTAATAAACAACCCACCAGAAATGTGTTCCCCATTGTAAATCTAAATACAGTAGATTGTAGAAACCACTGTTCCTAATGATCTGCTGCACTTAAACTTTTGGAAAATGCAGCCCAGGAGCTGGGACGATACATTATACTCTTACTGTATATCAGATGGACTCATTGATATGAATAACTATGAAGCTAAAAATTAAATTATTGATGATGCTGAAATTTTGCCATTTCGTTTTTCCCACTTCTTGATTCCCACCTACTTTCTAATAATTCATCCACTTTTTTATTTTCCACAGGAAAATAGTGGTAAATCTTTTAGGACTGATCAACACAACTAATGCACTAAAAGTTTTGTTCACCAATGTGGCTTGCACGTGTAATTATGTGTGAGAATACCTCAGATGAACTCATCCCATTAGGTTTTAAGTTGGGACCATTTGGAACGGATTTACAAGCATTGATCTCTTTAATAGCATAGATAATGGCGTTTCCTTACGACCATCCCTTTTTAATACAAATAGGTTAGTCTAGGGTGACCATACGTGCCATTTTCCCAGGACGCGTTTTGTTTGCGTGTGCAGACCGATCGGTGTATGACATCAAAATACCATACAGATAGTTCCTTATGCTTTCAAAATGCTCTCGAGGTATTTTGATGTCATACACTGATCGGTCTGCACACGCAAACAAAGCCAAAACCTAGATATTTTAGGCAATATAGAAATCCAGTACAATTAGCAGTACAAAAAACGTACCATTTACCCCAAATATGAATGTCAGCAGTATGTTACTGCCTGGTTATGGGCTAAATGGAATAAAAACAATATTTGAAATCTGGACGCTATAGTGATTGGAGGATTAGACACTTTTCCATCACAATATGATAAATTTGTACTGGTAGTGCAATTCATGATTCTAGGATTATAAAAAATGGTTGTGGGTGAAAGATGTTGGGTGTTTGTTGTGATCTTGCATCCTAAACATAAGGTCTTTTAATTCAATGAACCAGTGAGCTTACAGTACCATTTCCTTTGAAGGAATGTTTCTTTTGAGTTTTCCAGATCTTTATCTCTATCCACCTCACTAGCCATTGATACTTAACATGTTGAAATCCAACAAAAGCACACTAGCAAAATTATAAGGCTGTATAGTTGAGTAGCTAACTAAAAGTAGCAACACAGCTAACTACATATAACTACATTTTAGTAGCATGACAGTAGCTTAGCAGTTTCAAAACAGTCTAAAACTGCGTCCCAAATGATGCACTACACTATGCACTTATACACTATGTACTTATGCACTCATGTACTCAACCATGTAGTGTATGAATTTTATAAGTTTATTTTGTCATTGATAATTGGAGTCTGATAGCCCCTCCCCCTTTGCAACGTAATTAAAGCTGTGACAGTTGAGTGCATGAAGTGTCCAACATTCCACACTTCGTTTTTTTGGTTATTTAATTGCATCATCCGGGTATTTAAAGTGCACTTTTTCTTTTTGGAATTTTCAGTGCAAACACACTACTCACACTATTTGTACTACAACGCGTCACAGAATTGTGCATAAGTATGTGATTTGGGATGGACCTTAACTTTTCCATTAAGCTTAGCAAGTCCCTAATTTTGGTTGGAATGTATTTATTCTGCTATAAGCACAGTTTTTTTTACTCCCGTTAAATAAATTGTAGTATTTGCTGTTTGTATTTGTTGCATTTTGTATAAATACTTGGGAAGCTATAGTTTTTACTATAGTTATAGCTATAGTTTAGCTGTAGTTTTACTACTACCTTGGGAAGCTATAGTTTTTAAGTAGCTTTTTTTGGTTGGCCTCCCGTGTCGGGCCCTTTGAATCATCCTAACCCCACCCCTTACGGCGCCCCTGTCCATTACTATGTAAAGTTAATCAATTATGAAACTATGAAGTTCAATTTAGCTATAAGCAGCTCTACGAAAGACAATAGTTCGTTATTCAGCTTGAGTCAGTTCGATGTTGAGTGTGTTGATGTTGAAAAATTGGTCAATTATGAAACAAATTCAATTCAGCTATAAAGCAAGTTAAAAAAAACTTGGGAGAAACCAGGCTCAGTCAGGGGACCAGTTATTCTCTGGTCTAAATCAGTAAACACAGTGTGATTTATGATTCCAGGCTGCATCACAGGATTTGTTGCATACAGCTCCTTCTGCTTGAAGACTGAAAAACATCACACTGGCAGGAGCAGGACTGGACACCTCTGAAATTTTCATAGCTCACAAAGATACTGTGTTTATAGTTTTTAACAAAATCGGCACAGGCTGATGGTTCCTCTATATGCAATCTCCTAGTAATCACATCATTTACTACATGGCACAAGCTGATTGGCCTCTGCTGATTCTGCCAATAAGACTGTTTGCTCAACAGTTAAATGGTCTGGTTCAGTGTTTGCTGAAAGCTAGTCCTGCAGCATGCTATCAGAGTTCCTCTGAAACCCTCCACCTCCCCCAGCTGCACCTGTCTAGATCTAATATGGGATTTATGTGTGCCTATTCATGCAGCAGCAGCAGCAGCAGCATATCTGACATGCCCACAGCATCATGTCTGTGTATCTATTGGCAGTAGCAAGCCCATACTTGCTCTGAATCAGCAGCGTGTGTAGCAGATCTACTCTGCGAAGACTTTTTAGTGAATTGTCATGATTGAAATTAACCTATGACTGGTTCACATAGTTGTCTCACATGGCCACCATACTGAGTACTGTATCAATTGTTTTTTTTATTAAATAGTATGTTTTCCATGTTATCCATGTATTATCTGGACCAGCTGTCATGAGGATGTGCATTCCTGTTCACGTCACAATAAGTTGACACCCACATTACACAGAAATATCTAATCCATGCAGAAATAGCAAGCAGGTGGAATATGTAGTAGGGATGTGCATCTCCATGACTGAGGTCGATACGATACGCATCTTGATGCATAGCCAATGATACGATACACTAAAAATATAACGATATAATACACATATGAAGCAGCTACCGATGCGATGCGATACGATTCACCCCTATTACGACGCAGTGCGATCCGATTTCGATTCATTTCGATTCAACACAATGCGACTCAATGTAATATGATGCATTGGAAAAAAATATGATCACTTCTAATGCCTCGAGGCCTGTTTCATAAAACAAGTTTACCAAATAAGCCAGGCTTATTTCAGTTAGTCTGACTTATTGTCAAATGATTTGGTTCCATAAAACAAATTTAACATAGGCCTAGATCAAGCTTGGCACTATGGCAACTTATGCTGGGAAACTAACCTGGTCTAAAGCAGGCTAACTGTCAGACTAAGCTAAGTTCCTCTAACACTGACCAATAGGAAAGTAATGATATTACCACTGACTCTCTCACATACTATTATTTGACTTTTTATTTATTTTTTATTTTTTTACAGTTACTAACCATGCAGCCTTTCTCTCTGGTTTTATGACAGCTGTACCTTTTATAGTTTGCAGAACAGATAGCAGAACATTACAATCTAAAATTGCTCCTTAAAGCATTAAAATAACTAGATTAAAAGTTAAAATCACTGAATTAAAAATGAAAATAATTAATAAAGAAAATGACTATATTTTAACTGGTATAAGAAACACACATTAACTAATTTGAGCTTAGTAATTAGGACTGTACTAGCTTACATTTGATTTACCCATTACAATAGTCCCTTTACAGTTACTGCTATCATAAAAAATACACTTATATGTAGGTTTAAAACTCTACAAAAGACACATTTAATGTCCAACAACAAATATTTTAGCAAAATGTATATTTTACTCAGAATTACTGCGCTATTATTCAATCGCGCTCCGTCTGTTTAGCGCGCAGCAGCGCTCGTTCACTCGCGTAAAGCCTGTGTTACCCGATTTACACTGCACACGTCTGCGGAGCGTTACGGCTCCGACGCGGCTACCGGAACTGATCGCGGTCATTCTAGTCAATGCTTGTGTTTACATCAGACGCGCCGCGGCACGTTTCAAAAGCGTCCCAGAAGCGGCTCTACGCGCCGCTTCGCTAAAGATAGGCGCCTAGTCTATTTTTGACGGACACCGCATCCAAACCGCACAGCAAATACAAAAACACATGGTGTTATATGACATCACAGATCCTTTTTACAAGGACAATGAGCAACCAAATAACATCTGACAGGCAAATCACGTGGTCTCGCGAATCCTACCGCTGCGCTTCTGATCCGCTTCTGGTGTGAGTTCGCACCACGTGGAGGACGTAACAAAACCTCTTCGGAACCGTAACGCGCCGCAGACGTGTGCAGTGTAAATCAGGGGTTATACTTTCCGCGCGTACAATCCGGACTACTTGCAATTATACTACCGAAACTGTCCGCTCCGCGGACGTGTTCCATACATGCGTAGTAGATCGGCTTGAACAATAAACAAACATGTGAACAAAGAATTGCCCAGAATTATTGCACATCTGGCTGTCTTTGTATTGTTTTATCGACGTATTGTACAGGTTCGAGTAGCAACGGGCTTCTTCACACAGCCTGCGCATGCGCAGTAGCCTACTAAAGCCTACAAAAAATGGGAGGCACGCGGATGTCCGCTCAGAGCCTCCGCGCACACTCTCCGATGACGATGTTTACGTCACGTGCACCATAGCGGACACTAGCGGACTAGCGCACACGGAAAGTATAAGGGGCCATTCCATTCACATGTCGCGCCTAAAAACGCGTGGAAAACGCTAGGCGCGCCGGTTTCTGCTTTTTTTCCAAAGCGATCTGGCGCTTGCGCTGCGGAGGCGTCTGCCGTTGCTAAGCAACCATGGCCTGCGCTCTCCATGAAGACTCGGAAGTTTCAGCAAAGGATAAATGGATTTGCAGCACTAAAAATCGCTTGCAGTAGCTCTGCTACTAAATTTATTTAAAAATGGCTATCCCTGTACAGCTATGATCAGCTGTTCCTTCATCTTGGCTGCGCTTTCAATAGGTGCGTTCGACTTCATGCAACCCGATCGGCAGCTGACTTGAAGCAGTGCATGCCTGTTAGAAATTTTGTCTGACTTGAACCGGCGCCGACTCTACGTCACTGTCACGTGTGGCATCAAAGTACCGCGATAGCGTTTCGAGAGCAGCCGGCTGACTCAGCTGGCGCAGCTTTTTCAGAGCGACTGCAGGAGTGCTGATGACGACACAGCTGTTTCACGATTGGCCAAATTCACCACATGACAACAATGACGTGGTTTCTAACATCTTCAAATCCAATACTGCTCATAAATCTGTGTTTTTAGAACATTAAAAGCTTTTTTACTGTAGTCGCAATGTTATATTGAGTCACGTTTATCATGAAAGCATATATACCCACACTTTATTAGTATTTAAATAGTATATATTTACGTTGAACTTTATTCTTGAACAGATGGCGCTGAATTAAGCAGTATATAAAAAGTGTTTCTGTTGCTCATGAAAACGTTTCTGACACGTCTGTGTATTTGACAAATATTGCATTTAATTCACTTCATCTGTGATAGAGTATGCAAACACCGCGCGAGCGTCACTAACGGGAGCAGAAAGTGTCCGGCTTGACGGCTCCGTTTTCATCTCCACCCTCGACTGCAAGCGGCTACTCTCATTGACTGCCGTCTGTAGCGGTGCTTCAAGTCGAACGCACCTAATAGTGCATTACGTCTCAAATGCATTAAACAGCTGAAATATATTCGCTGTCAGCCATGGTGGATCGATTTGATCCATGATCGACAAAGAGTTGCTTAAAAAATAAACGTGCACAAATTAGTGATATTGTGTGAACTTAATTGGTCGTTTATGAAACCGCCCCGATTGATTTGTTAGGTTATTTCAGGTCAGGTTTTGGACCCTGCTTTTCCTCTGGTCTCCGTGGTGTTGTGATCAGGTTGTGATGCGTCATATTCACGCAGCAGCGGTGATGAGAGAACGTGCTTGAGAAACAGTTTAGAGAGGAGAAATCAATCTACATATAAAATGTTGGGCACTTTCTAAACAATAAAAATATAGCCTATCCACTAGTAATTATATATAAATAAATCGGCTTTTACCGATGCAAATGCATCAGAAATGATGCATCGCGATACAAATGCCAACTTGTATCAGATGCACACTTCTTAAACCGATGCATCGCATCGTTAACTTTTTACGCTGATGCACCGAGCGAATCGGGGAATCTTCCCATCCCTAATATGTAGTACACAGCATTGTATACGCATGCCATCAGATCCTTGTCAATACTGATTTTGATGAAAATCATAAGGCTAGTGGCAATACTGCAGAGCTAGCTCTAGTATGGCAATCGGGCAGAAGTCCCCATCCTTCAACCAGTCAAATAGTGGGCCATTAAAGGCCATCAGTTTCCTGATGGGAGCATTTCCATCTTTGGGGCACCAGGGGCTGGAAGTGTCTTGTATGAGGGATCTCTTCACCAAAAGAAAAGGCCAGTAGCCCAAGGGATTATATCATCCATATTCTATCAGAAAGCAGCACGCGATTCAATTTGACAGCTCACATATGGGCAAAAGGCAGTCCTCACCACTGGCAATGATCCTTAAACGCACATGAGACCACATGCTATGGAGGGATTGAGCTGAAATGTCAGACAGTACTTTTTTAACCTCTACCTAGCTTTTATTATCCTACTGTTGACTATAAAGTGTGTTTTGCAGCTAAGTGCTCCATTCATGTTGTTTGTGTTTCCTGTGAGACTATAGCTGGACTTGTTGGCTTTATGTCAGTGTCTGTCTGACTCAACAATTTAGTCATTCATTCATTATTCTCCTTTTACGCTTTAGACCAGCATTGATAACAATGTTCAAACTGGTTTTTGATGACCAGACAAGTTAGAAGCATACAGTGCCTTGCAAATGTATTCATACCCCTTCATTTTTTTTCACATTTTTGTTGCTGCCTCATGTTAAACTGCTTTAAATTAGTTTTTTTCCACAACAATCTACACTCAATACACCATAATTGTCAAGCAAAAAAACAGGTTTTTAACATCTTTGCAAATTTATTAAAGATAAAAAACTAAAATGATTCCATTGCATAAGTATTCATACCCTTATCTGGGACAGTTGAAATTTAGCTCAGGAGCATTCATTTTGCTTGTAGATATTACTACACTTCAAGCGACGTTAACCTGTGGCAAATTCAATTTAATGGGTATGATTTGGAAAGGCACACACGTCTTAATAAAAGGTCTAACAGCTGATAATGCATATCAGAGCAAAAACCAAGCCCTGAGGTCAAAAGAACTGTCTGTAGAGCTCAGAAACAGGTTTGCGTCAAGCCACATATCTGTGGAAGAGTTCAGAAAAAAATTCTGCTTCATTGAAGGGTCACAGAAGCATGTAGTCTCTGTTATCCTTAATGGAAGAAGTCTGAAACAACCAGGACTCTTCCTAGAGCTGGCCTCCTGGCCAAACTGAGCAACTGATGGAGAAGGGCTTTGGTTAGCATGGTGAACAAGAACCTGATGGTCACTCTAGTTGAGCTCCATGATCATATGTGGAGATAGGAAAAACCTACAGAAGGACAAACATCGCTGCAACACTCCACCAATCCAGTCTTTATGGCGGTGTGGCCAAACTCAATCCTCTCTTCAGTTAAGACTCATGAAAACACACTTGGAATTTACAAAAAAGCACCTAAGGGACCCTCAGACTCTGAGAAACAAGATTCTCTGGTGTGATGAACCTCAATTCTAAGCATCATGTTTGAAGGAAACCAGCTCCGCTCATCACCTGCAAAAGACTTGAGGCTGTTAAGGTGCTTCAGCTAAATATTTAGTTAAGGGTATGAATACTTATGCAATGTACTTATTTCAGTTTTTTATGTTTAATACATTTACGAAGTTGTGACAATTCTGTTTTTGCTTTGTCAGTATGGTGTATGGAGTGTAGATTGATGTGGAAAAAAGTAATTAAAAGAAGTTTATAATAAGGCAGCAACATAACAAAATGTAAAGAAAAATGAAGGGGTATGATTACTTTCGCAAGGCACTGTATATGCATGCCATAAATAAAATGTTTTATAACTGCTGTTTATTTATTTATGCATGCTGTGTGCATTATTTCTGGCAAAGACCTTCAGTATTTACTGTATGTTATATAATTGAAGAAAATGTTCAGTGTCAAAAATGCAAATGGTTTTATATTGTGAAAAAAAAAAAAAATAATAATAATAATCATTATGGAGTGGATCCTTATTTTGTTGATTAAAAAATTAATTGAAGATATAATAAATTAAGCATGTATTAATTGTTTTTTTTTTATTATTTATGTAAAATAGTTTCAGTTCCATGCTAGCTTTCATTACTTATCTGGTACAGATGATCTCTGTCTGCTTTATTTGTTTGATCATGTATCTGTATTTTTGTATTTGTGATTATGTGACTGTATATTTGTATTTATATTATATATTAACGTTATGGAAAGCGTCCTTGGGTTTTTGAAAGGATGAATAAAATGATGAATATATGAATATAACATTATTATTATTATTATTATTATTAATATAGTATTCAGTGGTAAACAGCAAAAAATTGGTCAACGATCTTAGCTCTAACCTGAAGCAAAAAAAATATAAATAATTAAAAATACGGAAGGAAGTCCCAATGAGCAATACATTTGTTATAGTATTTAATATTTTTTTAACATTATTTAATAAAAAGTACAACTGTATGTATGTATAAAAAAAAGAAAGAAAAATACAAATGTATGTAATACATGTTTGTTATGGCTTTCTGTCATATCAAGTGATACTTGACTTGAAGTAAAGGTAGCATTATTTATTTAACCCCTGTTTAATTGTTCCTTGTACAGCACTCTTTCCTAACATTATTTTTCCTAACATTATTGTTGGTCACTCTTGGTGGTACAGTGAGGGGTGATGAAAACATTGTAAATTCTGGTAATCTTGTAAACTGACAAATGTAAATGTGATGCAACCTGAGTGTCCTGCCCTAGATCCAGTGAAGTGGAAGATGAGGGTGTTTTCCCTTAGGTCCTCCTGTCACTTCAAACAAGCTGCACTGCAGCAGATCAGTTATTTTTCACTTAGTCTATATGAGCAAGGATAAAGGAAAAACATTAATTTCTGCCTCAACCGCTGAAAGAACAATCCAGGGGTTTCTTCTAAAAGAATACTGTGTGTAAACATATTTCAGATTTGAAGAATAAGCTATTTAACCCGCTTTCATATGTGATCATCTTTGCAGTAACTTTTGAGTCCAGTAACACTGACACATTGAATATTTTGCTTTCCTAGTGCACTTGGGGAATTCTCACTTTCCCCAATAATGAAATCATTGAGGTTCTTCCTTTTGAACGAGGCTGTAACATGGGAAAAGTCAGTGGTTCTCCAGGGGAAAGCATTGATCTAAAAGCCTCTGGACTCTGTCGATCTTCCCTCGTCTTCGCAATGTGGATTTTCCTCTTCACTGAGTGTGCCTGAGCAATCAAAAAAACATCTTCACTGGCTTGGAAATGTGGCGAAGAGGTCAAGTACAAGTTCCTCTCACAGTCAGCAGGAAACTTCTCTTGGCAGTGCTTGAATGCTCCACTTGTGCCAAGTTGAAGTTGCGAAAAACAGCAAGAGAGAAAGCAGAAGACCTCCACATGACTCACGAATTCTTAGTCTGTATCAGAGCTTTATGGTTGGAAAAACTACAACCAAGTCAGTTAATAGCACAGTAATATACTTTTTACATCTAGGTCAGTTCAAGTTTTCGTACACCATACATGCCTGTTGTCCTGTATAGTAATGTATGCACAATGACAAGTGTTAAATGTATTAGCAATGAAGTGTTAAATAAATCTATTTTCTTATTTCCTATCACAATTATGGTTAAAAGAGTATCTTGCTAGAAAGATCATTTTGACCTGCAAACTAGCAGCTGGAAAGACTAACTGGAAAGACAACTGAATAATTGATGCTGAACATTGCTGTCTGCAGTATTTATCAGAAGCTGAAAGTGGACTGTGTGTAGAGGTTGTAAGGGGAACCAGGGAAACTGTGGCAGCCATTGTATTTTGATTGTTTGAGATACCACTGCATTTCTTATTACATCTGTAACAAGTAAAATATGCCTGAATATTTAATACTCAATAAATAAAAATTACCCAGATACATTACAATTAATACCTGTTTTTTTTTTTTTTTTTTAAGAAAAAAGCTTACAAAACTGTACACAACATAACTGTTTTGCACATGTATTTTTTGAATATATATATATCTTTGTTAAAAGAAAAAAAAAATCAAATATTGCAGTTTGTGGTGAGTACTATCACATGCAGCACATGTACAAGGTGTGTGCTGTGTAATGCAATGACTCATTCACATGTCATTTTATTAGTTCATCCATTTATTAATTCATTCTCCCACCCCTCCATTGTATGTGAAGTATTTACCTGCAGGTGATGAAATCAGTGAGTCAGTTTTATGGTGTGCTAAAAAAATCTTTGTAGCATTAGCAAACCTTTTTATTGTTCACATGCATCAGATTTGTTCATTCTTCTTTTGAAAAGGTTTTCTGTAGATCAACTGGTCCCCTTTAAGGTTTATTCACATGATGGCACATGAGTGTTAATGATGAATAAAACAATTTCTCAGTTCTATTGCAGATGTAGCCAGCCTTTTCTGACTCGGTGGACTCCTAATATAAAAATGGTAGATTTGCTTAAACCAATGCTATTCATGTATAAGAATTTATGGTAAAAACATTAACAAACATTATTGCTTAGCTAGTGTTGACCTAGTTTCAAACTCTGGACTCTGGGTTTTGGATTCATTACAACACTGTGTCATCTAACAGAGAGAAACAATTTGTTTCATGATGGCTTTGCACTCTATAAAAGCAACTGAATCAACTGAAAGATAATTATATTATAGAAATATTATATAAATGTAAGTAAATATCAACCCAGGCTCATTGAAATGTGCCTGTGGTGACATTTCTGCACAATGAAGAGTTGCTTGTTGCACGTTTTGCGACACTTTCAAAGTGAAATGTTCAATGAGTGCCACCAAAAGCATGGTCAGTTTTATCCAAAACAGATGAACATGAATCTGGCATTGTTTTATTAAAGGGGGCATAACACACACAGTTTCACCCAATCTCATGTTAATCTTGAGTACCTATAGAGTAGTACTGCATCCTTCATATCTCCAAAAAGTATTTAGTTTTATCATATTTATAAAAGAAAGATACAGCTTTACGATTCTCTCCGGAAAAAGCAGAGCTCCTGGAGGCACGCCGTGGGCGGAGCTAAAGAGCGACGGAGCACTTGGGCACCGAATGCCAACAAAACAAGACATTTGATGTGTAACACACTTCTATGGATTGGAGACATTCTTCCCGAGCGAGTCCCGTGCAGCGCTGCCGGATGAAGCGCGTTGATGGGCGCGATCTAGCTCTTGCTCTCACTCTGGTCGATGCGTGCGCGGCCGCACTGTTCCAGGAGAAATGCCCATATAAGGAGTTCCACCCTCGTCTACGTCATGAAAAGCCACGATTGAAAAAAACTCTCCGAAACTTGTACGTCTTCCGGGAGAAATGCCCATATAAGGAGTTCCACCCTCGTCTACGTCATGAAGAGCCACGATTGAAAAAAATCTCAGAAACTCGTACGAACCCGGAAGTAAGATTTTTGGCACAGAAATACTCGGACATACTTCCAATTTTTTTTTTTTTAAACTTTGTCCATGCTTAGTATGAGAATCCAACTCTTTAACAGTGTAAACAACTCTGAATGCATGAAACAGCATTGTACCCCCCCTTTAAACTGGTTGTTGTGCCATTCGGCCAGTTTAGGAATGAAATGTCTAGCAAGTGGCGCTAAAAGTTAATGCTTAATATTTGAAAATAATGTAGCACCTACACTCTAGCTTAAACCTAACCGAAACAAATGCAAACTTGAGATAAAAATGCATTTTCTGCAGCAACCATTATAGCACGTTTCTACACATTTTAAGGTGTTTTAGTGATCTACAGCATGTTTCACGGGACTACTTTAGAATAGCTATGCATATGGAGCTGATTATGAGATGCAAAGATCAAAATATATTAGTTCTTAAATCACAAATTATTGTATATATATGCCTTTTTTTCATATATATACAAATGGGGACATTTGTTTTTTCTCGAAATTTCTCAACTTTTTTCCTCGTAAATTAATGAGTTTATTCTCAAAAATTTTATTTCGACTTTTTTCCCAAAATTTAACAAGTTTTTTTCTCGAAATTTAACGACTTTAATCCCGAGATGGTTTTATTTTTTTTGTTATTGCTTGGCTCTAGTCCTCTTCCATAAAATTGTGCAAGGAACCAGACAAAAATAAGTCTTTAATTGATAAACCCCCTTACAATCATCATTTGTGTGAAATGGAATAAAAAGTTGTTGGTGTTTTACTTAGTGTTCATTTTCAGCTGGAAACTGCAGTGAACTGTATGTAGGTACCTTTTTGGAGTTTTGCAAAAATGTACGTAGAGGTACAGTTTTCCAATGAGCCCTTATGTTCATTACTATGAACACACAGTTGAAAAATCTGGATCTCATGGTCATATTTCCTTATTTCTACTGTACCAACAAAACACCCTTCAAAGGCCATTACGACAAATCTTCAAAAAATAAGATTTTGCCATTTATTTAATGGCAAACCACCACAGTTATATCCCCTAAACAAATGCTGTGGTTCGGCGTGTGTTGCGCGGAGATCAAACTGTCTTTTAAGCTTCCATTTCTTGGTGGAAAACGTAGGGTCCAGTTACCCACGCTCCCCCTCGAGCTTGTTTGCTATTAAAAATTACAATGTGCCATAGTACAGAAGTGAAAGTGAGCCCCTCTGAGCTGCCACTCACTGGAATAAAGCACCGGCCTGATGCGGCAGGTAAACAGAGAGAGTGAGAGCCACAGCTTGGGTTACAGACCAGCTGAAGAAGAGGCCCTCTCCGGCTCCAGTTGCCCATGATGGGGGGGATCGCTTTACCTGCGGCTGCCACATGAAATGGTCCGGTCCAAGTTCCCTGCTCGCCTCTTGGATGGAATGATTACTTATTCATAGTTGAAGGGAAGAATAGGAGGGTGGGTTGTGAATGGGGGTCCTTGTTGTCAGTGGTGGTGTAAGGAACAGGTGACAGCAGGGTATCTGTTACCTGCTTCTGCCCGTCCACTGCTCAGCCCCCTCTCTCAGATGCCATACAAACTTTCGGCACACATTGTCGGTGGGCAGCAGTCACCATGAAATGCAGATCAGTCTACATTAAGCTTTCCCTTTCTCCATCGATTTCATCACCATCACACATCAGGACAGAAGCACACTGCAAGAGTGCCTCGCTTCAAAGCTACGGCGAACCATGATCATTCAAGCTCAGAGACGGCTATGGGGTTCAGGGGTCGCACCAGCGGGCGGATGGATTGCTAGTGACTTTATCACACTCCTGCAAGCCCACACAGGTAGCCTGACACCCTGATATCAGCCCCAGTGGATAGAGAGCTGATCCCACCTCGCTCTAACACTGCCACCCTGACACCAGAGAGTCAGTGCCATGTTTCGACCGTGTGAAATCTCACACTGCCCGTTACTCGGGGCCACGGAGGCTCAACGTGTTGGCAGAGCTCACTGCAGCCTTTCTGATCCAGAACTACTTTCTGCACCTTGATCCAATAAAAACTACAAACCAGATCTGAGAACACTGCAAAACTCAGAATTCTGCCCAGTCGTATCCAGGCACAAAGTACCTGTCTGTTCCCATCATGCCATGGACACCAGCGGATGAACTCCATTCAGAATTTATCAGCAAACCTCTGGGTAAATGCTTTAATTAAACTGGAGCCTTGCATCAAAAGCTGCATTCAAGGACATCAATCAGCACCAGCAGGATGGAGTGAAACCAGATCGTGGCCTTATCACAGAGATGTAGGGACCAGGGCCTCTGTAGCCATTGTTACAGTCTGCCAGTCCACAGGAACGTGTAACTAAAGTCACCCAGCCTCATTGTGCCACTAGTAAGCAATATGTTCCACTGTGTGATGGGTGAAGACATCAACACAGATTCTTTTCATTGGTGTTTGTGGCATCTGCTTTGAGGGGAAAACGATGTGTAATGCGCAATGTTGCAACATCTCATTTAATGTTCAAAACTTACTTGTTCTATACCAAAAATGAAAATTTGGTCATCATTTTGTGTCATTCCAAACATGTATGACTGACTTTTTCTGTGAAACACAGATACAAACATATTCTGCAGAATGTTTCAAGTGTGTTGTCCGTATAATGAGAAAAAAATGGTGTAAAAAAACAACACTGGAACTCACTGATCTCTATTGTATGGACAAAAATACAAAATAAGTCATTCTTCACAAAAAAAGTACATGTCTGGAAAGACATGAGGCTGTGTAAATGATGATTTTAATTTTTGGGTGAACTATACAAGTAAAATGAGCTCTCTATCATGTTGTGTAAAATATGATGCAAAAATATTAAACTAGTCATTTAATCAGATCTAACAAGCTGTAATCACTTGGAATCTGATAACATTAATCTACAGGATAGTGTGTATCTCTCATAAATCTTGTAACTTCTAGTAAATACATTTATCAATATAGCAAATCCCTGTCAATGTTGCCAAAAATAAATAATTAAATAAAACATACCTATTGGCTAAAACGTGTTAGTTAGCATTACCATGCCTTGGATAAGCATTAGTATTTGCTGTGTTAACAGTGGTCTCTGCTGGCCTCTACTGGAAAAAATAAAGTGCTGAAGTACAGCCAGAGTTTTACTACCTAACTAACTTAACTAAATAAATACATAAATTCCAACAGCTGTGATCATATGCTTCAACTTCTGTTGGCAAATTTGCTGGACTCGTGTTGCTCCTGACTTGACTTTGACTTGATTTAATGTTATTCAAGAAAATACATCTGTGGTTCTCAGTCAGGTGTGTGGAACAAAAACTCTAGTAAAGTACAGATAATACAAGAAATCATATTTCCTTCAGTCCAAGCATAAAACAATATCAAATCAATGTGTTGTGAAAATGAGAACGTGTTGATTCAAGACCTGTAATGTGGGGTTTGGTGTTTGGGTTTTGTTTCATGTTCATGTTTTCCATGTCTTTTATTTTGTAGTTTAGTCATGGTCCCTGTTAGTGTCATGCTTCCCTTGCCCTCTTGTCTTCTTGCTATTGGTTCCTCTGTTCATTGTGTCATGTTCTGATTGGTTGCCTTAGTCATGTGTCTTGTTTCCCATTGGTTTGTTCTTGTCTTGTGACCCTCTTGTTTGCTATAAGTAGCCATCATGTTCCCATTGTGCCTGGTCGTGTATTGATGTTGTAACCCGCTGTCGGTGAGTCTAGTCTGTTTATGCCTCGTCAAGTCTGTTCATGCCAAGTCAAGTCTGTTCATGTCTAGTCAAGTCTGTTCATGTCAAGTCAAGTCTCGGATTATTGTTTGGATGTTTGGATCACCTGTAAATAAACTGCACTTGGGTTCTTCACTTCAACTTGCCTTCAGTGGACTGAATTCGTTACAGAATACACAACCCCTACCATGAACCCAGCAGATCATCTGATTCGCCTCCGTCAAGGTAATCGTTCTATTGAGGATTATGTTCAGGACTTTTGTGGACTCTGCAACCAAGTGGATTTTAATGATGTGGCCCTTAAGGACATATTTCGGGTGGGTCTTAATGAACCCATTCATTTCCAGCTACCTGGGGGGAAAATAAACTGGTCTCTAGAACAATATATAGACTTTGCTTTGTTGCTGGCTGATTCACCATTCACTGTGGGTGTCATGGAGGAGGAACATGACACTTCTCCAAAGCCTGCTCACATCATGCCTGCCAAGCCAAGGTCTGCTCAGATCATGTCTGCCAAGCCACAGCCTGCTCACGTCACGCCTGCTACTCCAGGGTCTGCTCACGT
>NW_015542356.1:580206-582621 GCF_001515605.1 Sinocyclocheilus anshuiensis | reverse complement strand
GCCGCCACGCCTGAGTCCCCGGCCAAGATGGCCGCCACGCCTGAGTCCCCGGCCAAGATGGCCGCCACGCCTGAGGCGGACGCGGAGCTTGGCCCAAGACTGAAAAGACTGATAGTTAGCATGATGGACTTACCACTGATGTCGGCCCTCTTGTTTGCTATAAGTAGCCATCATGTTCCCATTGTGCCTGGTTGTGTATTGATGTTGTAACCCGCTGTCGGTGAGTCTAGTCTGTTCAAGTCAAGTCTGTTCATGTCAAGTCTCGATTATTGTTTGGATCACCTGTAAATAAACTGCACTTGGGTTCTTCACTTCAGCTCGCCTTCAGTGGACTAATTCGTTACAAGACCACAAAAGCTGCTTCCCAGTATCTGTCACAAAAGTCATTTACTAGTTACCAAACCCAGTGATTATATGCTTAGATTGGTGCTCTTTTTTTTTTCTTTTTTTTTCTCTAAACAGGTACTGAGTGTCTAATCAGCTTGGACAATTATCAGCTGTGCATTTTGTGCTGTTCGGTGCAGTGCTGTAAGATGCTTCATCTGGGTCCTTTTTTCCTCCCATTCTGTAAATGTTTCCTATTAAAGGTACAAAAGCAAAAATTCTAAAAAAAGAAAAAAAAAAAAAAAAAAAAAAAAAAAAAAAAAAAAAACGTGAAATTTAGCAGGTTTAATACCTCCACACTAGCCAGAATTAGTAACGTTTTTGGGTTAGGTTAGCTTACTGCATATTGAATACTGTAGCAAGTGCAGAAATAGTTTATGGGAGACAGGGACAGGTTGTCACATTTTATGTTACAAATTTTATGTTTTGGCACATGTACTGTACCTTAAAAAAAAAAAGATGTGCAAGAAACAACCATAGACATAGGGCTAAGATTACACAACCTTCCATTAAATAGCCCTAGAGCAGCCAAATTGTGAAACACAAAATAATAAATCGGTACAGGCCAAGGATATCACCGACTTTTCTTTTGGCTTTTAACAACTTTTATATGTATTCTGCTGCCCTATGTATTCTGCTGAGAGAAAAAAAAAAAAAAAAAAAAAAAAAAAACAGTTCATGAGAATCAGCCAGTGTCACTTGTAGTGTGACAATATTGCCAGCAGATGGCCGTGCTAAATTAGGTTTTGTAGTTCAGATCTGATGTCTCGTTGCATTCTCCTCAAATATATAAAATGGCATTGAAACAGGACATTTTCTAAATATACTTTCATTATGTTGCCATTTGGCAAATATTAAAGTCTCACTACATTTACACGTGCTCAAGTGAGGATACATTTTGTCATCAAAGTACATGTTGCTACATCTCAGGCTTTGGTAATTCAAAGCAAATAAATCAGGAAAACTGATGAAATGTCAGCCTAAATTTTAGATTAGTCAACAATTATCCTGTGTGGATTTAAAATGACCTGAATATGAAACTGACCAATGATATATTGTTGTAGGCAATCCTAGATCTCTTTTAATGAACAGCGGTTGGCTGACAGAAAAGATTCAGTCTTATTTTGTGCTTTTTACAGTGTTACCACCATTATCAACCATTTGTTTGCACATAAAGAAGTGATAGAACAATAAGCAGTTGATATACAGTGCTAATTGACCAGTTAATATAAGCCTTAACTCTCCCTTTAATCAGCATTCAGTGTCCAATTTGAAATATTTGGAATAATTTTGAGTAAATACCATAAGTGCATATATGAGTTAAATAAATTAATTTATTTAAATTATATGTAGGCTACATACATCCCCAATGACCCTACAGAGGATCTGCGGTTTGGAGAATGGATGAATGTACCTACATATATCGCAGTTGATATAGCCTGTATTATACATCGCCATCACCCACCCTAGCTGAAGATATGGATTGTTATACATATATCTATTACTTAACCAGCTTGTAAGTATAAATAAATTGTCCAATAAATGGTAATTCTGATTCTGACGTTGTATTATATGTTGCGATATATGTTTCACAATGTATAACTGCAAGATTTACAACTAAATGATTTACCCAATATCTGGATCAGGCTTCTGTGTCTCCAGTTAGGTCGAACAGGTCAAGGTTGCACCTTTTGAAATACTCTGATCAAATCAGCAAATTTGCTTACAAATCAGAAACATGTTCTAAAGTACAACAATGATTATCAACTGCTGGGTGCCAATAAAATGTGAGGGATTTGTTATGTTGGGTTGACAAAGGCTTGTCAAAAAAAAACTTTATTGAGATATTTTAAAAAGAAGTCTCATCAAAATTAGAGAGAACACTTACAGACACCTCCAAGTAATTGGTGTTAATCTGGCACCTGGTGGTAATTTCCTTAAAGGGATAGTTCACCCAAAAATGAAAATTCTGTCATTAATTACTCACCCTCATGTCGTTCCAAACCTGTAAGACCTTCGTTCATCTTCAGA
>NW_015542356.1:570312-579940 GCF_001515605.1 Sinocyclocheilus anshuiensis | reverse complement strand
TCTTCAGAACACAAATTAAGATATTTTTGATGAATTCTGAGAGCTCTCTGACCCTCCTATAGACTGCAAGGATACTACCAAGATCAACGTACAGAAACATAGCAAGGACATCGTTAAAATAATCATAATTTTACGAAGAGATTACTTTTCGTACACAAAGAAAACAAAAATAACGACTTTATTCAACAATTCGTCTCCTCCGTGTCACCCTGGCGCCATTTTGGAGAGTATCCACTGAATGTAAACAACATATGATGTTCTGTGTCAGCCGCACCACACGGATACGTTGTTTTCGTTCAGATCAAAGTGTAAACAATGTAGACAACGTATCCGTGTGGCGCAGCTGACACAGAACAGCATATGTTGTTTACGTTCAGTGGATACTCTCCAAAGAGAAGTATTCTTGTAGCTTCGCAAAATTATTGTTGAACCACTGATGTCACATGGATTATTTTACCAATTCTTGCTACGTTTCTGTGTGTTGATCGTGGTAGTATCCTTGCTGTCTATGGGAGGGTCAGAGAGCTCTCAGAATTCATCAAAAATATCTTAATTTGTGTTTCAAAGATGAACGGCGGTTGGAACGACATGAGGGTGAGTAATTAATGACAGATTTTCATTTTTGGGTGAACTATCCCTTTAATTATCTGACAAACCATATTTAACTGGCAGCATTCCTCCAATTTTCACTGAGATTGCATGATAGCGGGCTGCTCTGAGGTGACTGAAACCCTGCAAAAGGAGGTTGAGGGATGACCCTTTAAGCCACTGCAAGAGAAGTTTGTCATTCCAAATCTGTGATTTCTAGAAAATTGCAGCTTTACAATGACACTGATTTATTCAAGTCCTCAAAAGGGCTGGTCGTCCACAACAGGAGTATCCAGAGACTCTCAATGGGGAATCGGTTCAACACTGCAGCTGGAATTGCTTGCCAGTTCAGCAAAGAACAGGGTATGGATCTGTCTCGGCACATTTAAGATAAGTCGGGTTGAAAGTGCACTCTGCTGTGATGAGGCCTCTCATCAGCAGAAAGAATCAAAAGGCTAAGCTCACCTTTGCTGAGGAGCATGTTGTGTCGACAGAGGAGAACTGGACCAAAGTTCACTTTAGTGATGAGAGCAAGTTTAATTTATTTGGGTATGATGGGAAACATTTTGTTCGGTGTCAGACTGAGGAAAGACTGAACCCTGAGTGCCCTCTTATAGCTACATGGCAGAGTGAATGCAAATGTATATCTCCCAACCAGTCTGCAATTTTCATGCAAATAATGATGAAAAATTAAATGGCTGGGCCAGAGTCCTCATCTAAACTCGGTTGAAAATCACTGGAAAATCCTTGGCGACAAAGTGGCCTCTACACTATTAATTTCTGACAGTTGTAACCCTCTAAAATGTTAGTTGTAATCTTCTTTCGTGCTACAGTGGTTACTGTTCTCTAATTTTGATCACTGTGTTTTCCACAAAATAAAAGTTTTTTTTTTTAAATGCCTTGGATATTTTTTTCAAACATGTTAGTATAACAGTGGTATACCCACAGCTTATATTCCTTCAAATTTTGAGCGATGAAGATTAACAATATTTCAGAAAAAAAATCAAGTATTTATAGATTGTTCTCTAATTTTGATCTCCACTGTACAGTCCACACTAAAGGCATAGTAACTGCTAGCTGCTTTATTCAGTTGCACCATTTGTTCTTAAGGCAGAATGTAGCTAGTAAGCTCTCTGTAAAGTAATGCATAGTCGTGCAATATGATGTTTACCTGTGATTGAACATCTTTTGCTTGACGTAACAGTAAAAATATGTTTCCACTGAAATGCAACACTACTTAATCATTAATAACATAATAGGCATTTATAATATATAACTTTCAGAAACTATTTGACATGAATAAGGATGGATGAATAAATAAATAATGGGAAAAAAAACATAAATGACATTTATTTATTATGACTGATTTTATTTGACATGCACAACATGAACCAATGCACACAGAGGTGGGCTTTTTAGGTTAGGTTTGTGTTGAAGAGTTGCTGATAAAGTAATTTGTTCACATTGTTCTCTCCTAAAAATGTAAACATGATTCTCAACATTATCATATATGTCTAAAGAATTCTCTTGGTAAAACAAGAGTTTATTGATTAATTCATTCAATATGCCATTTTATTCCAATCGTTACTCCTTTTCAGAGGCTTCCATAATTATTTAGTTTATACGTAGCTACATTTTTTTAAAGTTTAATGCAAAAATATTTAGTAGTGCCTAATTTGTCATTTTATTCGAAGCCCCCGTATCACCTGTTTTTTCTTAATTAATTTCTTATTTAATTTCTATTTATTTCTTTATTTGTTATTGTTGTTATTTTGCAGTTTATGTACCTATTTAATTATTTCTCTCTCTCTCCCTTTTTTTTCTCTATAAACATTCTATTCTGACCTTCTACAAATGGGCCATTCTACATATATATTAGGAAACGCATAATAAGAGATATACACATACGCAACACAATTGTTACACAAACACTTCACATAACTACATGTACTTCCTACTTTATGTTTTACATGTTTTGTATTGATAGTATAGTCTAAGTATGTTTTGGCTCATGTACTGCTTTAAAATCCTTAAAAAAAAAAAAAAAAAAGACTAACTTCTTGTAACTCACAGCTGGTGCAATGGCCCCTGAACCCCCTGTACTCAGTGCGCCTTTCCCCCCTACTAGCCACACTCTGCTCTATCCAAGGAATACTTAACTATGGAGCTCATCTGTCTATACCTATCCCATCTACAAACTGCCACTTTAGAAAACCTTCCTAGTAAACACAAAGCTTTCAACATTTAAAAAAAAAACTACATCAGGCCTAAGTATAGTTTAGACTTTACATTTTTTTGTGTATGTGTGTAGAATGTGTCTGTTGGGCCAGAAAAGTCTTGCAAGCAAGACGCAGCATTGTAAAGCCAAAATCATAGATTTAACAATGGTAACCCTTCTATGACAGAAAACACGTGTGTCTAACGAAGCGTCAAATCATTGGGCACACCTTCTTATTTATTTGCATGCGTGACCCCGCCCCGACCGAGACGCGCAATACGATTGGTCCGTTGATACAGCGTGAGCGGTTGCATCGGTCAGGTCAAAGGACGACGTCCAGAAGTAACCCCCCTTGCATCACACCACCGTGATGCTGCTGTCAAAGAGGCAGGGACTCCAGCCTGTACCATTATGCTCCTATATAGCCTATTAGCCATCACCGGAGCGGAGATGGGCTTCAATTAGGAGGGAATACAGTCGATATTAAAACGTCGGTTTACACGCCTCAGAATTGCTTACAGACTCTTTTCGCACGGTGAGTACAAAAGCTTATTACCGGGACCGAGTGCCTGCTAACTGTAAGGCTGCACATGACACTGTAAATATTGGACGGATTTCTAAAACATCAACAGCGACTGCGACAGCGACGAGGAGGGTTTGTGACGAGTTAGCATGTGTGCTAGGTCGAACCGATGCCACTGTTTCTCGTTCAAGGTGGAGACAGGCAGTTTACAAGTTTGAAAGGTGAAAAAAGGATGACTATCATGCTGATTGAAGGGAGCCGGACGGTTATGAACTGATAGCAGAAATGAGATCTAAGTGTAAGTGTTAGATTATTGAAAAGGAGTTTCTCACATATGGTTGAGGGTCCGCGATGGTGAGACTCGTTGATCAGGTTCATCAGGCTGGATGAGGTGCGGTTGTAATTTTACAAGTGTCAGTCTGCAGGTGAGTTGCTAAATCGAGGTACAGTAATCAGACAGGTTCACATGGAGTCAAACGTACGATATGGGTAAGATACAATAGCGCTACTGTTACAGAACTTGTGATACATTGATGGGAACCAATGATAGTGCCATGGTCTTTCCATGTGTGTCATGGTACTCTGTAACGATATTTACTTCCGTGGTATTTTAAAGGCTATTTTACATGTCCAGAAACATAATATTGCTATGGTACCATGCCCATAGAACATAACTATATAAATAGATGTTTAGCAACATATGTAAATATCATGGTAAAACAATTAAAATAAATCTTTAAATGAAATAAAGGCAAAATAAAAACATTAGATGAAAAACTTAGAAATCAGAATTTTACATTGGGAACTAACTGAAATAATTTGAAGTTAAACTTCTAAAATTACTTAAACTGACATTTTTTTTTATTAGTAACAATGTGTTTAAGTCAAATATTTAATTAAGACATCTTTTTGTCATAGTAACTTTTGACTTGATGACCTGATGAACTAATGCATCTTCTCTCTCCTTGTACAGTGCTTGCAGCCTGCCAGCGTGGCCTAAGTATGGCAGAGCAGGACTCCACCGGGAAGAAGCTTCCTGCAGTGACTGCGCTGCACTCTCACTTCATCGTGGGTTCTGTGTCTGAGGAAAACTCTGAGGATGAAACCGCAGGGAAGCTGGACCTGCAGATGGAGGAGAATCCGCGCTCCCTTTCCCCCTCTTCGGTCAGTTCAGACAGCACTTATGAGATGGGCTTCGACAGCCTGGACGGACCCTTGCACAATATGAGGTCAGAGATGCTTGTGCACTCATTTGCAGTTATTGTGACATGGATGTCCACTTTCACCATGTCTGTATGTATCACGCTTATTGTGCCTGGTGCTCGAGATCAGGGACGTGGCCTTTGAAAAAGACTAGTTTCAAGATAAGATTAGTGCTGGTTGTCTAAATAAATGATTACATTACTTAGCCCATGTGTGAATGAGGGAGGTATGCAGCAGCGTTGTGTAAAAAGTAGTGACTTGAGGATACTGGGTTCTTCAAGGTTCATCTGGGTTCATCACTATGCTGTGTGTGAAAATGTGCACAAGCGCCTCTCTGTGTGTTTGGGTAACTTCGGTTGCACTGCCAGTCTTTGGCAGTGTTTTCCATCTCTATGCCCACTGGGGTCTCACACAGACATGCCATAATGGTTGTCAAAGTAGTGATGCTTCAAGGAAAGATTGAAGTTAGACAGGAGGCTCTTTTATTTTTTCATTCAAAGTTTAAATAATTTTGTTGTGTATTTTTGGCATTCTTATTAGTTTTTTAAAATGTCTATGTTTAGTATGTTTTATAGGGATGTGCATCTCATAACTGAGGATGCGATACGCATCTTGATGCATAGCCAACAATACGATACATTAAAGATAGATATGAAGCAGCTACTGATGCGATACGATACGATTCACCACTATTGCGATGCAGTGCGATTTCAATTAGATTCGATTCAACACAATGAGATTCGATGCAATGTAAAAAAAAATATGATCGCTTTTATTTCTTTGGTTCAGACAGACAGCAAATCATAAATTAACTTAAGTGTCTTCTGACTTCTAATGCCTCAATGCCTGTTTCATAAAACAAGTTTACCAAATAAGCCAGGCTTATTTCAGTTAGTCTGGTTCCATAAAGCAAATTTAACATATATCAACCTCAGTCATTGTAGCAGCTTATGCTAGGAAACTAACCTGGTCTGGGGCAGGCTAACTGTCAGGCTAAGCTGAGCTCCTCTAACACTGACCAATAGGAACGCAATGATATTACCGCTGACTCTCTCACATACTCTTATAACAGCCTTTCTCTCTGGTTTTATGACAGCTGTACCTTTTATAGATAGCAGAACAGATAGCAGAACATTAGAATATTACAATGTAAAATTGCTCTTTAAAGCATTAAAATCACTAAATTAAAAATCAAAATAAATGAAAAAAGACTACATTTTAACTGCTTTAAGAAACACACATTAACTCATTTGAGCTTAGTAATTAGGACTGTATTAGCTTACATGTTATTTACCCATTACAATAGTCCCTTTACAGTTACTGCTATCATAAAAAATACACTCATATGTAGTAGGGATGGGCGATATGGGCAAAAATTCATATCTCTGTACTGTATGTAGGGTTAAAATTCTACAAAAGGCACATTTTAATGTCCAACAACAAATATCTTAACAAAATGCATATTTTACTCAGAATTATTGCGCTATTATTCTATTGCGCTCCATCTGAGCGCTCGTTCACTTGCCCACTCCTGACAGCAAAACTGATATGTTTGCATGACTTTCTAACATTTACAGATGAAGAATATACCTGTGACATGTCAGTTATGCACTGAGGAAAACGTCAGTCTCAACGTCTCAAATGCATTAAACAGCACAAATATATTCGCTGTTTGCCATGGTGGATTGATTTGATCCATGATCTATATTAAGGACTTTAATAACTGCTTTTCCTCAGGTCTCCGTGTTGATACGTCATATTCACGCAGCAGTGATGAGAGAACGTGCTTGAGAAACAGTTTAGAGAGGAGAAGTTAATCTACATATAAAATATTGTCACAGATTATTGGTCACTTTCTAAACAATAAAAGTATAGCGTATCTACTAGTAAATATATAATAAATAGTTTTTTACCGATGCAAATATGTTAGAAACAATGCATCGTGATACAAATGCCAACTTGTATCCGATGCACACTTTTTTAAATCGAAAACTCCTGATCGATTACTGTTTTTGGCAGCATACAGTATATATACTGTGTAAATATAGACTTTTGTATTTTTTATTGCGTTGCAAAAAAACATAAACAAACAAACAAAAGACGTATGTACTTATTTGATAACAGAAATGTGCATTGTTCTTCATTTTTATGTTTTTGGAATTTTGCCATTTTTCTAGCAAGTTAACATTTTTGTATGGAGCCCCACACATGACATGCAGAGGAACAAATAGACAGATATTCCCAGGAATTCATTTGTTCCCTATTTTTTTTTTTATTTATTTATTTTTTTTTTTGCTGATTTGTTCTCTCATTTTTCTCAAAATTTAAAAAAAATACAATCCAAAACGATCAGCCATGCTGTCAGTTGCTAGCGTGTGTATTGCTATAGTGTTCATCTGTTTGTATTCAGTGTTTCTCAGGCTGCATTGTGAATTATGTTGGTATTGTGTGCATTTCTCAAGGCCTAGCATGTCAGGACTTCACCTTGTGAAGCAGGGCAGGAACCGCAGACGCATCGACTTGCAGAGGGACTTTACTGTCGCTTCCCCCGCTGAATTCGTCACCCGATTTGGTGGCAACAAAGTCATTGAGAAGGTGAGATCCTTGACTGCAATTTGCTATTCTGCTATATGCGTGGTGCAGTGTTATATTTTAGTGTCATTGAGATAGTGTTGTAGGTTTTTTTTTTTTAATTTAATTTAAATGTTATATTTTACAATTTTAATTAAAATGTTTTTAAATTTAAACTTACAATGTTGTTATTTTTGTAATTTTTATTCTTCATATTTTAAATAGGTCTATACATTTTCAACTTTTATTTCAGTTTTAGTTGTTTTATTACAAGTTAAACTAAATTAAATTGAGTAATGTTTCCTTGGCAACTAGTTAACAAAATATATATATTTTAAATTATTATTATTTTTTTTAATTTCAATTAACTTTTTTAAGTAACTGAATGTTTTTATGGTTTTTGTTAACTATAAACAACCCTGGTGTGGTGACAGCTGTGAATATCATATTTTGTTGTGACAGGTTCTCATTGCTAACAATGGCATCGCTGCAGTTAAGTGCATGCGCTCCATCCGTCGCTGGGCTTATGAAATGTTTCGGAATGAACGGGCCATACGTTTTGTAGTCATGGTTACCCCGGAGGACCTCAAAGCCAATGCAGGTGTGTTTAAAATGCTGAGCTTAACTGTTATGTCATCAGACTTAAAAAATAGCTTGAGAAAACCTTCCCCCACTGCTGGCTGTATCATGGTGTAATCCAGGAAAAGCCATGCTGGACTGTGGACTGGCAAATGTATTTAGCAAGGAATGTCTTGGTCCTTCTCTTCATTTATGTCAGTATGCTTTGTCGGTGCAGACCTGGCCTAATTTGCATAGAAAGGATTCAGTGAGGTGAAAATTATTTATGAATAGGCCTGTAACCTCAAATGTACTTGATGAAATACTTAAACATATGTATAATTCTGTCTGCAGAGTATATCAAGATGGCAGATCACTATGTACCTGTCCCAGGAGGGACAAACAACAACAACTATGCTAATGTAGAACTCATTTTGGACATAGCTAAGCGAATTCCCGTTCAGGTAAATGCATGTGAGCTTTGATGACTGGTGTTCAGAGCAAATAAAATGATTTTGGTAACACTTAAAAGACTTAAATCAGGCTGCACAATTATTGTGTGAAATTTAAGACATTAATAAAATAACCTATTGTGAAATAAAAGTATTATTATATTTAAGTATTATTTTTTTTGTTGTTTTAAGCACAGTTGTATTATTACAACAGTAATGTGAGTTAAAAAAATAATATAAAAACAGAAAGGAATGTTCATATATAAATACATTCTTTTTGCATGGATGTTTCAGCAGCAGCATTATAGGATGTTTTTTGTTATGATAAATCCTTATCATATCCCATTTATATGCAATATATTGTAAAATATGACGAAATATAATTAGAAAACAATAAAAAATAAAATAAAATAGAATGCTTAAAGGGGTCCTATTATGCTTTTTCACTTTTTCAAGCTAACCAATCACAGCACATTTCGTATTTCAGAAGGCTGGCCTTCATTTGATTCAGGAACTATTCGAGCCGTTCATGCCGGACTGGGGAAAGAGGTGTTGCAATAATGTAAAATATGTGAAAAATAATGTGTTTTTCGAACAACCTAGTATGAGAGCCTGTTCTAGTAAACCCCCAAAACAAAATCAAGACTTTTTAAAAGAGCATAATAGGACCCCTTTAATAAAAAACATTCTTGAGATATTAACTTAAAAATCTGTTTTTTTACTTTCACTTTTTTTCTTCTCTGCATTTCTCCTCTTCTCTATCTTGCTTTCTAATCTAGTTGTCTAATGAACCTGGAATTGTATATTACGAATATTGCTGGCTCTTTGACTTTAAGTCACTTTGGATAAAGCCGTCTACTAAATGCATAAATGTAATGTACCTGTCTTTAGGCTGTATGGGCCGGTTGGGGTCATGCCTCTGAGAATCCCAAACTCCCTGAATTGCTGCACAAGAACGGCATAGCCTTCATGGGTGAGTCTCAGCTATTATAATAAACCTTACAATATCACATTGATTAAATTATTCACATAGTGTGATGGTACTGCTCTTAATTTAGTGGTTTGTATCTTTCATTAGGTCCACCTAGTCAGGCTATGTGGGCTCTTGGGGATAAGATCGCCTCTTCTATTGTGGCCCAGACAGCTGGCATCCCCACACTACCCTGGAGTGGAACAGGTTAGTTTAACATCTGACTTACTGAACTATTATCAGGCTGAGGCTGAGCGGATGTTGATAAAACTGTATTTATTTATTTGTAAAGCTTTTTCATTGCATTGTTCATGACTATTAAAAAAAAAAAATATATATATATATATCAATAATAATAATTAGGGCTGTGCGATATTGAAGAAAAATGCGATATGCGATACCTTGTTAAAAAATTCGATATGCGATACGATATTGCTTATAGTGTGTAAAATCAAATTAAATTATATTTTAAAATATTTAAAGGGGTCCTATTATGCTCTTTTACAAAGTCTTGATTTTGTTTTGGGGGTGTACTAGAACAGGCT
>NW_015542356.1:568486-570092 GCF_001515605.1 Sinocyclocheilus anshuiensis | reverse complement strand
TTGAGCTTTGTAACTTTGCAGATCTTTTTTATGCTCAAACAGCAACATTACAGACTAACTAAAGTTGAAAAAGTAAAAAAGCATAATAGGACCCCTTTAAAAATGAAAATTATATAACCAATTTGTTTCACATTCTTTATTGGAAAAGAAAGAATCACTACAACTTCTGAAAGTGACCAGCAGTGTTTTCGCAGTACATAAAAAGTAATGTCACAAATCAGAAAATGCAATTTTAACATCAATGTGAACATACAAAAAAAAATTATAATAATAAAATAATGATACTAATTTTATATCAATGTGATTTTTTCTATACACTTTAAGTACTTCTTCATATACCACAGCAAAAACTATAGTCTAAGAAAGTTCAAACATGATTAAAGGCAAGTGAACAGTCAGTTAAAAAAAAAAGAAAGAAAGAAAAAAAGGACAAATACACAATTTACAAGCATAGATAAAACAGCAGCACGTATTTATAGGCTGATGTCCCTTTAAATCCGACTGCACGGATTCAGTATAATGATACACATCCGATTTCTTTCTCAGCTGTTTACATTAATTTAAAACATAACCGACTGCGTTTGCAAGAATGATCGTTGAGACGGGTATTTTGACAATTCTGTGTGTGTGTCTGTTCAAACATGAGGAGCTGCGAAAGACAAATCAACTCTGTGTTCGCGTGCTGTATGAAAAACGTCTCTGTGTTTGTGCGCGTGCTTTGCACCTGTACGGCGGAATGGAAGAGACGCTGTGCAAGATGTGTCATGTGTGTGCGCTTCAGGTGTCTCAGACAGCAAGACGAGACGGCAAAGAGTTGTTTTCTGCAACTTATTGCACTCATTTCTTACGTTATCACAAACTTACCATTGACAGAAATAGTCAGCTCTACTGCCTTTCCTTTTTTATTTAAATCTTTATTACAAGCAATCCTGCCGTTCATAAAGAGCTGTTTTTCTACCTCCACGAGTGCCATTCCATTTCGTGTCAATCCATGTTAACTGCCTTTTCTTTTGCATTTAAATCTTTATTACAAGCAATCCTGCGTTTCATGAACTTTAATTAAGAACTTTAAGAACTTTACAATTATTGCCTTGTTTATCTAAATGTGCTCTTTTCCTTTAAACCTAGCCAAAAAGCCATATGTGTTGACTGTGAAACACAGTAGACTTTAATAATATGCATTTATAGTGTAATTACTACATTTTCGTGTCAATCCATGTTCATATTTACTGCAAACAATGCGGTGCTACTTTAATTCATCACGTGCAGCGCAGCAAACATAGACTCTGTGCGGAAACAATCTCTGCACTGCTGCAGACGCACCACTACTGAACGCACTGCCGGACCGCAACCGTGTGCAGTGTGAACGCTTTATTAATCCGTTAACATGAGCACGGAAAAAATACGCACTGCATACGCACTGTAAACTGAGTATGCGAGTGTGCATGAACGCACGGTCTTCAGGAGAGCACGCGAGCGCTGAATAGTTAAACACTGGCAAGAATGAAAAAGTAATGCAATTTATAAACCTTAGTGACGATGTGACACTGCCTCGATTGTACAAGTGACAATTCCTGTGTCAACTGTGCAGCTCGCTTATAGACAG
>NW_015542356.1:561456-567383 GCF_001515605.1 Sinocyclocheilus anshuiensis | reverse complement strand
GGCTGCACGTAAGAATCTATTCATATATGAATCGCGATTCTGTCTTCTAACGATTCTAATGGATTCACAAGTTTCAAAATCAATGTTCTAAAGCAGCGGTTCTTAATACTGTTCTTCGTGTCGCCCTGCTCCGCACACGCTCTGCATCTCTCTCGCTCTCTTTCTCTCTCTCTCATTCAGATCATCAGACCAGTGAATACACTTATTTTCACGTACTATAACTATGAGAATTGTTATACATGGACACGCGTGCAGTTGCCGAACTGTATTAAAGCTTTAATCAGTAATGCAATTTATAAACTTTAGTGATGATGTGACACTGCCTCGATTGTGCAAGGGACAATTCCTGTGTCAACTGTGCAGCTCGCTTATAGACAGACGCGATGTGGTGATTTGAGGCCATTTGCGTATTTTGAGAGAGAACGAGAGAGAGCGCGCGGTGATTCACTCACGCTGTTTGTGAAGTTATCCATAAACACAATCAAGCCTATAAAAAAAACAGTCAACCACCCCTTTAATGAAGAAACATTAAAGAGACTGAGATGGTGAGCTGCATGTCGTGCCAAACCTCTCACGGCAGCGTCATCAGTTTGAGATCGTTTTTTTGAGATCGGCCTTTTTAGAGACCGCCGATCAATCATTCCAACGTGATTATCGGCCAATAGTGATCGGTAGCTGATCAATCGGAGCACCCCTAGTTTTGGTTTAAGTAGCCTATTATTACAATGATTCAGATATCGCACGCCAATATTTACATTTGTGATATTTAGATAATTTCGATATATCGTGCAGCCCTAATATATATATATAAGTTTTGATCTACCACCATTTCTTTGGAAATTATAATGAGTATTATTTTTCAGTTCTTTTAAATCATACTTACATAAAAATGTGTATATATGTGCGATATATATCATTGACCAAAATTATTATTTTTGATTATATTGCCCAATCTTTGGTGTTTATAAGTGAGTGTTTTGGTGTTTGTTGGTAGAGTACTTGTAAGTGAGCTTGATTTAAGTTTTTCCATTTTAAAAAACTCAGATGAGAGATGTGAGCTTTAGGGTGCATTCACACTTGTACTTCGGTTCTCTTGGTTCGTTTGGTCAGGACCAAAAAAGAAAACAATATATTTGATCCTGTCCGCTTAGTGTTCACACTGGCATTTTTGAACCTAAAGATACCGAACCTATAGGCATAGTCATACGTTCACAATCTGATTGGTCGGGTTGAATGATGCATATTTCGTGACGGAACTTACCGAACACCCCAAACAATTGGTGTGTTCAACTTAAAACGGCGCTGTGCAGACCAGTCGGTGTATGACATCAAAGCACCCATTTACCGATCGATCTGCGCAGCGCGGCTTTAAGTCGAATACACCTAATGCCTTCTGCTGGACTAAACGTGTACAAAAGTTTTTTTTGTTGTTTTTTACCACCTGCGAACTCACAAAGAGCTCATAAAAGGGACTTTACCTCCTCGTTGCTCCACTTTGCCCTCTGCTCATTTTGTTTTGGATACACCGCTCTTTCCGCATTCCAGAGTTCAGTTTTAATTGAACCAAACATAACAAGTGTGAACTAGTGTTCATTTTGTTAATGAAGACTATGACGGAAAATGTTAGTTGACGAGCTTTTTTCCCATGAAGACGAGACGACAATAAGGTCAATAAACGATAACTATGACTATATCAACATGTAATTTCGTTGACGAAATAAGACGAGACTAAAATGTATTAAAAAAAAAATAAAAACTTTAACAAAAACCTTTTTATTTTCATCAAAAAAAGGAGACACAATGTTATTGCGGACTGCTCTACACGCCTCTACTACGCAAGCTTTCATGAGTGCGGTTGCCAGATATCAAAAGTTAAAATCCCCGAATCAGAGCTTCGCTGTTATACAGTAGCCCCTCATTTTCTGCCCGGTGTTTTGCTTATTTTAAGCAATCTGGTAGTGATGGGTCGTTCTTGAACGATTCGTTCATTTTGAACGAATCTTTAATGTGACTCGGGAAGAACGAGTCGTCTCGGGGAGTGATTCATTCAGTCACGCATGCGCAACATCCTATAGGTTCTGTCCTGGAATTAGACAAGTAGTTCACCTGTTTCGAGTCTTCGGGTTTTTCGAGTCGTTCATTCATAACGTGACAGACCCATAAACTTAAACTATGCAGTCTGAGCCGGAAAGAGACTTAATAATAATAATAACCAATTCTTTATTACCTTTGTTACATTTGTCACATTCAGTGTTATGGAAACGAACCATCATGACAGAGACTCAAACCCGAAGACTCGAGAGATGAACTAATCAATTCTCTTTCCGGCTCAGACTACATTGGTTAAGTTTATGGGGCTGTCACGTGATGAACGTACGACCCAAACCAGATGACTTGTCAGATAAGAGGTGAGGTGAGCTAATCATAGACTGAAGACCCAGGTAAACAATGAATTAATCTTTTCTGTTTCTTATAGCATTATAGTTTTGTATTATTTGTAGTGTGATCAACGTTTGCATAAGTAGTAGACGTGTTAGGGAAGTAACACGTAACATTTTAATTATATTTTGCTAAAATGAACGAAATGACTCGGAAAAAAGATTTGTTAATTTTGCTGAACGAGACTCAAAGGTCTGAGTCGGTAGAATGATCCGAACTTCCCATCACTACAATCTGGCAACCATGCGCACGCGCTCGCTCCTCATTGCGGAAGCGCCGCCGATGATCTGAATTGAAAATGATGATTGTTTGCGATTGTGGTTGCTGAATAAATGCACTTACTCGACCGCTGTTGTTTTAATAGAGAAATAGGTTATTGCAATTTGGAATTATAGTGGAATTACTTGGAATTTCACTGTTAGGGTTAGGGTTAGGGTTAGGTTAGGGCTAGGGTTAGGGATAAATTAAGTCTTTGGTATTAATTTATATAATAAAAAGCCTATAATAAATCAGTACACTAGATGAGGTAAAATAGACAGTGAGTCCACATTCTACTGATTTGTGCTTACTGGTGAAACTGCAATACCTGAAATGCAAAAGTAAATTTCTTAAATGACAATGTAACAAAGTTCGTAGTTCGGGAAGAAGGAGGCGGGAACCGGCGAACGCTTAAAGAAAACTTTAATAAAGTTCTGCGCACAAACAGAACCAAAACACAAAATAAAATCCAGGCCTGGTCCTCTCTCCTCCAACACTGTCGTCACTCCTCCTTTTATCCTTCCGGAGCTCCTCCGTGGGACTCGAGACCGGTGAGTGGTGCAGGTGTCGCGCATTAGCATGTACTCCACAGGCCTCGCTCCGTTCCCTCGGCTCTCGGCCCCGCCCCTCTCGTCACATGCCTCCATCGCCCCTCGCAGGCCGGGGGGTACCCACGAGGCTGCGCTCTACTCCCCCCTCCGGGGGAGCCGATCACGGCGGCCGCGGCTTACCTGGGGGTAAGGACAGACAGACGAGGTGAGAGAAAAGGAGACGGAAGGATGAGGAGAGACAGAGACGAGAGAGGGGAGAGAGGAAAAAAAAATAAAATCTTGTTCCGGTTCCCAGACACACTGCCGCTCGGCCCCCCACCAGCTGGGTAAACTCTTTCGCGATGCCAGGCAGCGGCACTGGACAGCCCTCGGTGGACGGCCCGACACTCCTCCGCCGCCCGGTGGACGGTGACGGCTCCTCCGGGTTTGGGCAGCCGGCAGGAGTCCCCCGTTCCCTGCTCCTCCCCATCATGGCGGATGGCAGCAGGCTCCGGCCTCAGGCGAACGGCGGCGACTCCTCCGCTCCCTCACGGACGGCAGCCGAAGGAGACGGGAAGCGGCGAACGCTCAAAGAAAACTTTAATAAAATAAACAAACACAAAATAGCACGACAGCCCCTCGCGGACGACTGTCAAATCCAGGCCTGGTCCTCTCTCCTCCAACACTGTCGTCACTCCTCCTTTTATCCTTCCGGAGCTCCTCCGTGGGACTCGAGACCGGTGAGTGGCGCAGGTGTCACGCATTAGCATGTACTCCACCGGCCTCGCTCCGTTCCCACTGCTCTTGGCCCCGCCCCTCTCGTCACAGACAACAATCATTACGATTATAAATTTGAGCAAAAATAATTTTTTTCAGTTTAACCATTATACAGCATGACGAAAATGTGACTAAGATTTGACTAAAACCTTACTAAAATGCTCATACATTTCATTGACTTAAACTTTGCGAAACAAAAACAGGGCAATGTTGACTAAATATGATAACTAAAATGTACATTTGAGTAAGACTAAGACTAAATTTAAAAAAATGGCTGCCAAAATTAATACTGCTGTACGATTAATTAATAATTATCTTCTTGCTAAAATGTCAAGTTTTCATTGACTAAAACTAGACTAAAACTAAATAGGATAAGGTTGACTAAATATGATAACTAAAATGTACATTTGAGTAAGACTAAGACTAAATTTAAAAAAATGTCTGCCAAAATTAATACTGCTGTACGATTAATTAATAATTATCTTCTTGCTAAAATGTCAAGTTTTCATTGACTAAAACTAGACTAAAACTAAATAGGATAAGGTTGACTAAATATGATAAATAACAAGGATATTTAACACTGGACTAAGACTAAGACTAAAATTGAAAATAGCTGATTATATAGCTGAAAATTAACACTAGTGTGAACACACCCTTAATTTGGCAGGTGTACTAAACCCACCACAGCCCCTTTCTATCCAGCATTTACTACCATCTTGATTGTGGGTTTGGTGTTTGACAGTGATGGTGTGTTTGTACAGGGCTGACTGTAGAGTGGACAGAGAATGACCAGAAGAAAGGAATTGTTAATGTCCCTACTGAGCTGTACGAGCAGGGCTGTGTACATGATGTGGAGGCTGGACTGAAGGTATACTACACACTTACATCAAGCACAATGTGGCGTTCATAATTTAGTCCAGTCAGTAAGAGAGCATGTTTTGATTGACAGGCGGCTGAACAAATAGGTTACCCTGTGATGGTGAAGGCGTCTGAAGGCGGAGGAGGAAAAGGTATCCGGAAAGTCAACGGTGCAGAAGACTTGCCCAACCTCTTTAGACAGGTCAGAGTTGTTCTTCACTGCCACACTACAATTTCAAACACCTGTTAACTTTCCAAAACTTACCAAAATACTTGTTACTCAGGTTCAAGCTGAGGTTCCAGGTTCCCCGATCTTTGTCATGCAATTGGCCAAACATGCTCGCCACCTGGAGGTGCAGATTTTGGCTGATCAGTACGGTAACGCCATTTCCCTGTTCGGCCGCGACTGCTCCGTCCAGCGCAGACACCAGAAAATCATTGAAGAGGCTCCGGCTACTATTGCCACCTCTGATGTGTTTGAGGATATGGAGAAGGTATCACTGACTATCATGATCACTGAGCATCAGATTCAGAAGAAGTCGAATGTTTTCCTAAACTAATGAATAATGTATATGCCATCAGGAAACACTGGGTTACTTAAACAGAAAAAAAGAAATGTGTGGAACTTTGCATCTCTGTTTCAGTGCGCAGTGAGGTTGGCAAAGATGGTGGGCTATGTGAGTGCAGGTACAGTGGAATATCTCTACAGTCAAGACAGCAGCTTTTACTTCCTAGAGCTCAACCCTCGTCTTCAAGTGGAACATCCTTGTACGGAGATGGTGGCTGATGTTAACCTGCCTGTGGCCCAACTGCAGGTCTGCATGTGAATTTGTGTTTTATATATGCAATATTTAGGAATATTGCAGGTTAAATAAACATTTATTTAAAATTAGGGCTGTCAAAATTAACGCATTAATAACGCATTAATAGGGTTGGGTACCGAAACACGTTGCCAATATGGTGAGCGATCGATTGAAATATTTGTCCTGGTTCTCTGAAATGGACATAAGACGCATGGGCGTCGCTAGGCCATTTTTAGCGGGGCTATAGCGATTAGCTCCATAA
>NW_015542356.1:559240-561367 GCF_001515605.1 Sinocyclocheilus anshuiensis | reverse complement strand
CCAGCGGAAATCTATCCCTTAACACATATGAACGCATACTTTATAAAAACGATCATATTGCTATTTTCATTTGAAAATGTAATATTTAATATAAAACATATTACAGTGCATGTGGCATGCCATACAGTAATTCACAGAACTGATTAGACAGACAGCACTCAGTCAATTCACTCATTATAACTAAAAATCAGAGTGATTGACAGAGATACAGTAGAAACATGCAGTACCGTTTTAAAAGTATCGATTTGGCACCGGTATCGTAAAAAACCCAATCGATACCCAACCCTACGCATTAACGCAAATTAATTTTAACAGCACTAATTTTATTAACGCGTGATTAATGCAGCATTCATTGCCTGTTTGACTCATGGCCTAGCCCATAGTTGGAGAAATGGAGATGCACGGTGTTGCAAACTTAGCGACTTTTTTCACTAGATTGAGGCCCCGGATCGCTGCAAAGAAGCGAGACAGGGCGCCAGTTCTTAATATCAATAAGGTCCCCTTTTTTTGGAATAAGGGTGATAACCGCCCTCCGGCAACTCAGAGGCAACCTGCCCTCTAACAAGCTGACACTGAGTACCTCAAGCAGATCCTCTCCTAGCTCCAGAGGGGGAAAAAAAGATCGGATAAGGAAAGCTCTGGCTTCGTGTGGATGTAGCCTTAGAGACTTTTCAGACCCCTTTAGCGCCTTTTTTTTTTTTTTTCAAAATAGCGTCTACTGTAGCGACAAGTCTAGCGGTTTCATGGACAAACCTTATTTAGTTTCTGAGATTCGCCGTTAGCGAGCGGCAGAGAAGCAGTGCTTTGAGTTAAAACAGATATTATGTTGCTTCTCTAATTTTACATGGAAGTGTAGCCGAACTCACAACACAGCTATTGTTTTTCTCGTATGTGTATTTTATTTTACAGACGACAGCTCGATTATTAATCAGGATTTTTGTGCAGATTAACATCTTGGAAGGGAGAGCTGGTTATGTCTTAATGGGTCGCATTTCAGTCACTATTTCCTATTCATTCGGTTGTCTGACAACAGAAAGAGTAAAATATATCAATGAAAACAGTTTTTTAGATTTATCAATTTAGCTTTATCAAATTACAGTATGTGGGTACAGAGAGGCAAACAAATGTAATAATAAATAATAAATGTACATTTTGCATGTTCAGAAGATGTGAGCTGCCCTGTTGTGTGAAAATGTAAACAGGCTTGTGTAAGTAAACTGCTCAGTGCAAAGAAAGAGAAATAATGGGAACCTATGTTCTTTTTTTTATGTGTCTAATAGACATGAACAAGTTCTTTGAAAAACATCTATGACCTTTGAAACATGTCTAGTCTTCATGCTCTACGTTGACTATGGTTTCACTAATAATAAACATACTTTTGCATAAAGCATCCATATTTGTCCATGCCCATGTTGATTAGAGTAAAAAAACATTTTCAGAGCGCAGTGCATAAATAAAACGCCTCTGCCCAGTCTTTTTTTCCATGCTGAAAAAGTATTTGGATGGTGCATCCATCTGATCAATGCTTTGAAAGCGTGAACAGACCAGAGCCCCCTGCGTTTATACCCCAGTAGATCTGCTAACTGTGCTTTCTTCTTAGAGCAGGCTTCCATATGTCGAATTTCACCAGTAGAATGAGCCAATTTCTGAGATTCAAGTATCTCTTATTCCAAAAGTTCTAAGGAACGAGCCAACTCTTTAGTGACGTTGTGAGTGTACTGTTGCGTAAACTGCTTTATCTGGATCTTACCAAAGTCCCACCACTGTTGTAATGAATGAAAAGATCACTTCATTGTTTTGTAAACTTCCCAAAAGGACTTGAATGATTCCTTAAAAAAAGTATAATTTAGCAGCTTATTGTTAAAGTGCCAATATGCGCTTTTGGGTTTAAAGGGGTCATATGATGCTATTTTAAAGATCATTATTTTGTGTATTTGGTGTAACAGAATATGTTGACATGCTTTAATATTCAAAAAACACATTATTTTTCAAATACTGTACATTATTGTAGGTCCTCTATGCCCCGCCTCTCTCAAACACGTCGTTTTCAACAAAGCCCCTTCCTTTGACAAGCGCAGTCTGCTCTGATTGGCCAGCTGACCCAGTGCATTGTGATTGGCCGAACAC
>NW_015542356.1:557862-559005 GCF_001515605.1 Sinocyclocheilus anshuiensis | reverse complement strand
GAGTATTAAAAACTTGAAAAGTATTAATTTAAGATACATTTAGAACAGATAAAAATGTGCGATTAAGTTGCGATTAATCACGAGTTAACTCATGACAATCATGCGATTAATTGCAATCAAATTTTTTTAATCGATTGACAGCCCTATTTAAAATAAATATTCCAGGGAGGGGCGTGTGATTTCATGATTTTTGATCGTGGATGATTAAAATGTCTCCATGATCTGCTTTGAAAGAAATATAGTATCGTGCTACAGCGCACATTCTATCAGTTGCAGTTCTGGTGCCTCTGTCTCAAAATACTGTACAACGCAATATAAATTCACATCAAATGTGAACTAATGTTAGCGATAGAGTTGCACTCACGGGACACTGCACTTTTTCTCAATCACAAAAGTACATTATTTGCATGTGATTAATGTGATTGGTTATGTCTAAAGTGAAAGTAAACAGTTGAGAGAAAAACATATTCGTTCCTGTATATTAGATGCATGCAGGTCTTAAAGTGACAGCAGACTAATAGTACTAAACATCCTCTGCTTTTAAATACCTTACTTTTAAAATGTGACCCTGGACCACAAAACAAGCCTTAAGTCGCTGGGGTATATTTGTAGCAATAGTCAATACATTGTATGGGTCAAAATGATTGATTTTTCTTTTATGCCAAAAATCATTAGGATATTAAGTAAAGATCATGTTCCATGAAGATATTTTGTAAATTTCCTACCGTAAATGTATCAAAACGTAATTTTTGATTAGTAATATGCATTGCTAAGAACTTCATTTGGACAACTTTAAAGGCGATTTTCTCAATATTTTGATTTTTTTACCCTTTTTTTTTTTTGTTAGAAATAGCCTTTGTGCACAGTCAGCCTTGTACTCTTCTAGGTTCAAAAAACTGTCGACCATAAAATACGTTGCACAAATTCGAACATCTAGGTTGTGCTGTTCTGTTATACATAAATCTTAACCAATGATTTCTAATTGCATCTACTTCCGGAAGGCCAAATAAAGTGCTTTTGCTTTCGCACTGAAACACAGCGTCTCCCTGACATGCTGCATCAACACTACTGCTGTTCCTGAAACCACGTCTTCTTTCTTTGCGTGCACATTTGGGCGGCATTATGCTAATATTTCCACATAGT
>NW_015542356.1:543681-557763 GCF_001515605.1 Sinocyclocheilus anshuiensis | reverse complement strand
ATATCCTAACAAACCATACATCAATGGAAAGCTTATTTATTCAGCTTTCATATGATGTATAAATCTCAATTTCAACATTACTGCACATTTTTACTGTTTTACCAGATATTATTTTTGTGGTAATAATCAGCAGACCACAGATGCTGCCAGTAGTGTTTAAGTAGTATTTACCAAAATATTGCTTAATAAATGTAAAGTGGACTTGTAAATTTTTCATTTACTAAACCAACTTTGCCACACAGCACCTTTGCCACGGATCTCCACAATCGCTAGACTGGCAGCATCTAGTGAACAATACAGTACAGTCTTTGCGGCAGACACTTGACCACGTGACCACTGTCTTTGCTATGTAGGTCACTTGGCTGAGGCCAGTGTGCTATAGGTCCAGTGGGAGTGGGAGAGGGTGTTAATACACTTATGTAAGACACAAAGACTGCTGCAGATGAATGAGGGAAATTGATGGAGAGAGAAAAGGAGAGACTGAAAAGGGCAACAGGGGGAGAGGAACGCAGTGGGGAGGCATTCATTAATTGCATAACGAAGTGAGTGTAGAAATTAGGAGGAAAAGTACGTATTTAATAACTGAAGAAATGTGAACTCATGTATCTTCTTATGCATATTTTACTCATGTCAAAGGGCCAGAATATCATAGAGACTGCATGTGGACTGTTTTTAATTTTATGCAATCTTTAACAGTAAAATTAAACAATGCTGTTTTTAATTTACTTGTTTTTGGTAACTTTGTGACACTTATGTTCTGTCATTCAGATCGCTATGGGCATCCCACTTCACCGCATTAGTTATACATAAATCTTAACCAATGATTTCTAATTGCATCTACTTCCGGAAGGCCAAATAAAGTGCTTTTGCTTTCGCACTGAAACACAGCGTCTCCCTGACATGGCTGCATCAACACTACTGCTGTTCCTGAAACCACGCCTTCTTTCTTTGCGTGCACATTTGGGCGGCATATTGACTTAGATATGTGGGGGCGTGTTAGAACGAGCCGTTTTAGGTAGGTGTGGCTGACTCTTAACTTTTATAAAGAATATCTCTTTGGATTTGAGAGTTTAGTCTTTGCAACTTTACAGATCTTCTTTATGCACCAAGAGCTTGTAACACTCCAAAGAGAAAGGAAAACTTGAAATCGCATCATATGACCCCTTTAAAGAATAGCATAGTTCACACCACAACTATAACGATAACGATACAGAGGAACGATATTGTTGTGATCACTTTCAAAACGATTTTTTCCAGCTGATGAACGATAAAACACTGACAGCCAATCAGAATCCATCCTGCTGTAACGAGCTTGAGAATTTAAAGTGGCAGACGGGTGTGTGCTTGGAATAAACAGACGATATGGTTCGCTGGTGTGGACGGGGCTTAAGACATTAATATGTGCTTTATAAGTACTAATAAACCGCCAATATGCTAGTAATATGCGTGCTAATAAACAACTAGTTCATAGTGAGAATTTGTCCCGAAACTAGTTACCAGATTTTATTTATTTTTTTTTTTTTAAAGAAAGAAAGAAATTAATACTTTTTTTTCCTCCATTTTAAATTGATCAAAAGGGAAGAAATGCTGTTCTTTTGAACTTTCTATTCATCAAAGAATCCTGAAAAAAATGGTTTCCTCAAAAATATCAATAAGTAGCACAACTGTTGTCAAGGAATCACAGGAATAAATTACATTTAATATATAAAACAGAAATAATTCACTGTATTGCTGTTTTTTTACTTAATTATAAGTAAAAACAGCAATGCTTTATTATAAAATAAATGCAGCCTTGTTGAACATAAAAGATTTCTTTCAAAAACATTTTTAAAAAATCTTACCGACCCCAAAACTCTTGAACGGGAGTAGTGTAAATATTAGAAAATAATATTAAGTAATTACCATTTAAACAACTTCTGATGATGCTTTGTCTGTGTTGGGTATTTTTGTGTGTCAGGGCTTTAAGCCCAGCTCAGGAACTGTCCAGGAGTTAAATTTCCGCAGTAACAAGAATGTGTGGGGCTACTTCAGCGTGGCGGCTGCTGGAGGAAAAGTACGTATTTAATAACTGAAGAAATGTGAACTCATGTATCTTCTTATGCATATTTTACTCATGTCAAAGGGCCAGAATATCATAGAGACTGCATGTGGACTGTTTTTAATTTTATGCAATCTTTAACAGTAAAATTAAACAATGCTGTTTTTAATTTACTTGTTTTTGGTAACTTTGTGACACTTATGTTCTGTCATTCAGATCGCTATGGGCATCCCACTTCACCGCATTAAAGACATCAGGGTGATGTACGGGATGCAGCCATGGGGAGATTCCCCCATTGACTTTGATGGACTCTCCACCACCCCCTCTCCGCGAGGACATGTAATTGCAGCTCGAATTACTAGCGAGAACCCAGATGAGGTGTGTGATCCTGACTATTTTAATATTTAAAGCGTTAAAGGAAATTTGATAAAGCTCTGTCACGGCAACAAAAAATGGCTTGTTTAATTCTAAGGGTCAGAGAGGGTGGAAAAAACCTGAATATGTCTTTTGTGCAACGTTTATTTTGTGAAAAGAAGCCTTGATGAATATTTTAAGTAGATGTCATGGGGAAAATCTGATTGTAATGTAATATACACTACTGTTCAAAAGTTTGGGGTTAGAAAGATTTTTGTCACTTTATTTTAAGGATCTATTCTCACTATTAACTAACTATTAACTACGACTTTTGCATAAATAAACTCCTAATTTGCTGCTTATTGAAAGGTAGTAAGGTCATTGTTAAGTTTAGGTATGGGGTAGGATTAAGGGATTTTAAAGAAAGAAAGAAATTAATACTTTTTTTTCCTCCATTTTAAATTGATCAAAAGGGAAGAAATGCTGTTCTTTTGAACTTTCTATTCATCAAAGAATCCTGAAAAAAATGGTTTCCTCAAAAATATCAATAAGTAGCACAACTGTTGTCAAGGAATCACAGGAATAAATTACATTTAATATATAAAACAGAAATAATTCACTGTATTGCTGTTTTTTTACTTAATTATAAGTAAAAACAGCAATGCTTTATTATAAAATAAATGCAGCCTTGTTGAACATAAAAGATTTCTTTCAAAAACATTTTTAAAAAATCTTACCGACCCCAAAACTCTTGAACGGGAGTAGTGTAAATATTAGAAAATAATATTAAGTAATTACCATTTAAACAACTTCTGATGATGCTTTGTCTGTGTTGGGTATTTTTGTGTGTCAGGGCTTTAAGCCCAGCTCAGGAACTGTCCAGGAGTTAAATTTCCGCAGTAACAAGAATGTGTGGGGCTACTTCAGCGTGGCGGCTGCTGGAGGGCTGCATGAGTTTGCAGACTCTCAGTTTGGCCATTGCTTCTCCTGGGGAGAGAACCGTGAGGAGGCCATCTCGTGAGTACTGCCAGTCATCTGTTTTTCAGAAGAATATTCGTTACAATCACCTTACACCACTACAATGTGATTTCACATAGAATCTTCTGTAAAATATACATACCCTTTTCTTCTTTTTTTCGTTGACTCTGCATTTAGTCACTAAGAAAAAGATGATAAAAGAAATATTATTTATTTTGCTGTATGTGTCATCTTAGAAACATGGTGGTGGCCCTCAAGGAGCTGTCCATCAGAGGAGACTTCAGGACTACAGTGGAGTATCTTATAAAGCTGCTAGAAACAGAAAGTTTCCAGCACAATAGCATCGACACAGGTTGGCTGGACAGACTCATCTCAGAGAAGATGCAGGTGCGGGAAACAACCCTCTTCATTTCACATCACAACTCTAATGAACATGCCCATTATTGCTTCCTGCCATTTTCAGTCAAATCACCTGTGACCGCAAGACACTGTGATATTTCCTGTCTGGTGCGCAAATATAATTCCCTATATTGAGTTCACTATATCACATCATTGTAACTCTGTGTGTGTGTCTAGGCCGAGCGTCCTGACACTATGCTGGGTGTAGTGAGTGGAGCTCTGCATGTGGCTGATGTCAACCTCAGAAACAGTGTGTCCAATTTCCTGCATTCACTGGAGAGGTAACAAACCCCAAAAATTTGAAAGCTAAGACTTTATTTGATACCATAAATAACAAAGCTTATTGCAATTATTGGATGGGAGGTGTGCTACAAGTAATGTTTTGGTAAAGCAATACATTTTAAAGTAATATGATTTGTTCAAGTATCAACTCGATAGCATAGACCGATTTTGAAAATAATGATTTTGGAATTTAAGAATCTATATCTGTACATCAAAATAGATTAAAATTGATTAATGAGTTGTCAACCCAGCCCTACTAAGTATAAACTGTATGTAGTTGTTATTGCAGTCATAGGATGTTTTGCTCTTTTCTCCTGTGTCTGTAGAGGGCAGGTTTTACCTGCACACACGCTGTTAAACACAGTAGATGTTGAGCTAATCTATGAGGGGACCAAATATGTTCTCAAGGTGACCAGACAGTGTCCTAACTCTTACGTGGTCATCATGAATAACTCTGCGGAGGTGGATGTTCATCGGTTGAGCGACGGGGGTCTGCTGCTCTCGTATGATGGCAGCAGCTACACTACCTACATGAAGGAGGAAGTGGACAGGTAGGATTCTGAAAGTAAATACATGATGGAAAACACAAAGACATTTTGAGAGCTATGAGAGCTGTTCATGTGAGAGTGTTCAAGGTGCTCAATGTGTTAATTCATCATTTAAAGTCCAGAACTACATTTAAATATTGGACACCTTTATTTGAACTAAAAATAAGAATACCATCTATAACACCGTGTCCTAACCAGACATGATGCCGCGACATGCGATAAGAGGTATCTTTTCCATGCTAGTCTGAGTTTTTGTCCTAACCAGCCGCTACAGAGACACGAGACAAGTGACGGGATTCTATTTTAGAAACGGTTTCTATTTTCTGTGCAATGCGGCTGGAACAACAACATACAAACTATAACAATAGTTTTACAAGGTACTCATTATGTGCTTTATTCAATGTTAAAAGTGTCTAATGTGAGTTTGAATATAAATTTTCATGGCCTTTATAGCCATACTGAAAGCAACTATAGATAGTTTACCTCAGATCTTGAAACTAAATTAAAGCAAACATGTACATTAAAACCGTGAACTCGATGCGAACCAACAAGCGTATTCCATAACAAAGATAATATCAGTCACTCAGTATGTGCATTTAATAATGTTAAAAAAGTTTAATATTTATGAATTAGATTAGAAACTTGTCCATTTCATTGAGAGTGCAGTGCGCTTCTCGCTTCTGAATGGCTGTGATACATGAGTGATTCTGTCCCGTTGCGTTGTCGTGTCGCTTCTGGTGTGGACAGCCAAATTACTTGTTGCTGGTATCTTGTTGCATCATGTCTGGTTAGGACACTGTGTAATGCTTTCAATAAATTAATGCAGTCAGTTATTTATACTATCTATATATATATATATATATATATATATATATAGTATAGTATAGTCTATATCTGAGTCTGAGATCTGCTAGTGAGTGATGCCTCGTTTTACCATCACAGAGAGGCTCAAAATCACTTTTGATGCTTGCATATATAACAACCACAGACTCAGCACCCGCCTACTTCCACTCACAATTACAAATCTACATTCCCTCCAGAAGTCCGAGATCCGCTAGTGAGCGACGCCTTGTGGTACCATCACAGAGAGGCACAAAATCACTTTCCAGGACATTTTCGTTCACCATTCCTGGCTGGTGGAATGATCCTCCCACCCCTGTCTGGAATGCTGAATCCCTGACAATTTTCAAGCGACAGCTGAAAACTCCTCTCTTTCGACTTTCGTTGTTGATTAAAAAAGAGATAATTAATTGCATATAAAATTGGTAATTATAAATATATTTTTCATAAATATATTTTCATTTTTCACACCAAATTAACATGGAAACAGCATAAAGACAGTATTTTAATTTGTTATTGGCATCTTTTTACTAAATACTAACAATGCAGGCCAGTATCACTGATACCAGTACTGATAAGAGATGGTAAAAAGTTTCTGACAGAAATAGTTACTTGTAGAAAATCATTTGGTATGCATTTTATTTGATTCTTTAGGTATCGCATCATTATTGGTAACAAGACATGCGTGTTTGAAAAAGAGAATGATCCTTCACTCCTGCGCTCACCATCTGCTGGGAAACTCATCCAGTATACTGTGGAGGATGGTGGACACCTGTTTGCTGGACAGTGTTATGCAGAAATCGAGGTGTGTAAGCTTTACCTAATTTCCAGAAGTCAGGGTGCCAGATTTTATTTAATTTTTTTTACAGTCAAGAGTTTTGACGTAAGTAGCAGACCTATGTATTCTGCTTGGCTCTCAAAAGTTTTATCTTAATTTGCACTTATATTTTTTTCTTCTAATTGTCTAAAAGTGTGATTTGTGAGGTAGTTTATTTGACATGTCAATTATACAAGCCCTTCCTGTCTAAGTGTGATAGTAAGAACTTTGGCTACGCAAGACTGGTATGAATTTTCTTTGTTTGCCTCATTCTAAACATTATGTATTGTCTTGTAGGTGATGAAGATGGTGATGACCCTGACGGCCTCTGAGTCTGGTTGTATTCACTATGTGAAGAGAGCAGGTGCAGTGCTGGAGCCGGGCTGTATCATCGCCAAACTGCAGCTGGACGATCCCAGCAGAGTACAGCAGGTATAGTTATGCATGTGTTACATGTGATAAATGTGTTGTGATAGGTTCGCTTTCAGAAGTTACAGAAATTAAATGGTTTAATTTTTAAAATGAGTGTGTCTGTTTCAGGCGGAGCTGTTTACAGGAACATTACCCAGTGTTCAGTCCGTGGCTCTCAGGGGAGAGAAGCTTCACAGAGTCTTCCACAGCACTCTGGATCACCTAGTGCACATAATGAATGGCTACTGTCTGCCAGAGCCCTTCTTTAGTGCCAAGGTGAGAAAACAGATTATTAACAGCTCCTTGATAATGAAACACCTGTAACCAATGAAGCCCTTCATCCACATTATAGGAGTTCATAGCAGTGGTTCTCAAACTTTTTGACCCCAAGGCCCCTTAATGTCCACATAAATATTTAAGTCTAACAATCCTAGTTTTTTTTTTTAATAAAATTTCAGGATTCCAGAAGTTTTAAGTGCTGAATGTTTTTCAAAGGTCTCACTCTTGTAAACCAGTGAATTTACATGACTTTTCCACTTGTTCATAATTTACTGGATAATTAAAAAAATCCTCAATTTCTACCCAATAATATATCTTAGAGCTGGGCATAACTATAAAAATGTATATTCATTATAAAAATGGTAATTTCAGATGACATTTCCATGTCTAGAATCACACTTTTGAAAGTAAACTACCTCATATATCCAGGCTTTTCCTAACTGTGGGAATCTTAGTTATTCATAGAAAAAAAAGTTGCTGAGGGGGGTTGAATTAAAATAAGAATTATTAATTCATTCATTTATTACTTTTTTTTTGTTTTAGCTGGTGCTGTATGTAAGTTTTTTACTCTACTAAAGCATAAAAATACCATAATATGTTTGCAGATATTTAAGAAACATGCTAAGTTAACATACTTGTTTATCTGAAAAACAATGCTACAGTCAGTTATTCTCCTTTGAAATTGTGCGTTCCGGGCCGGAATGTCGTCTCTGTTTTGGTTTGTGAAACCCGCCCACTGCCAGTTTACCCAATTGTATTTCGGGACCCCGGGTTGCCAGTTGGCGGAAAACACAGCGTAGTTCATTTCATTCATCGTCAAGCGCTTGTTCCTGTTGGTGTCCTCAATCTGGCAACCTGCGTGTGCGGTAAGTCTGAGGAGGAGGGGCCTGGTGAAAAAACCCTATCCAATATTTTGAATTTGGACTGCAATACCTAGTTCAACCACTCGGTGTCAATCCTACATACAGCACCTTTAATTGATCTTATTTTAAAAATAGGTTATTTTGATTGGAAGTTTGCTGAGGCCCCAGCATTTGGTTGAGAATTTGGTTGTGACATTTTTGCTACTTTCATTTATTAAAAATATTAACTAATAAATAATGAAATGACAAATGCACAAGAGACTGCTGATAATGATGGTAGAATAGTAACCATTAAATAAGTTGAAAAATAATATAACAACAAAGTAATGTTGTTAAGAAACTATGTTCTTCTTAATAATAATAATAATAGTGACCACCCTTAGTTTCATTATTGGATGACAAAGAAATATGTCATTGCCATGTACTTCTTACTTCTGCAGTTAAAAAAATTAAAGAAAATTCATATTTCATTAGATATCACAAAATAAAAATTCTTAAATGTATTTGAAATACATTTATTTTGTGCTAAGTATACTACAAATACATTTACATATGTATGTGCTTAATAAAAATTATATTTTTGGTATACTAAAGTTGTATACTTGTTAAGTCTGCTAAATTGGAACAACTAATTTTGTCCTTAATGCACTTTAATTGTGTGGAAGTAGTGCTGAAGTCCAACTAAAGATAAACGGAAGTATATTTGATTGTACTAAAGTGGAACTATTGCAATTGAAATATTACCTTTTTTTTTTACTAGGGTAGGCTTGGTGTGAAAAGGCGTTATGATTTGTATGTGTGTGTTATAGCTGAAAGAATGGGTGGAGCGTCTGATGAAGACTCTGAGGGACCCCTCTCTGCCCCTGCTGGAGCTTCAGGATATCATGACGAGCGTTTCAGGCCGTATCCCTCCTGCCGTAGAGAAGTCTATCAAGAAAGAAATGGCTCAGTACGCCAGCAACATCACCTCTGTCCTCTGCCAGTTTCCCAGTCAGCAGGTGCTACTTGTGGCCCTTTGAGTTCATGTCTTTCTGAAGCTACGAGACCGTGACCATTGTTTATAAATGTTGTCAAATTGTCATGTCAGGTTGCCAATATACTGGACAGTCATGCTGCCACACTGAACAGGAAGTCAGAAAGAGAAGTCTTCTTCATGAACACGCAGAGCATTGTACAGCTGGTTCAGAAGTTAGTCAATCGTTCAAACAACCAACACATGTATGTACACACACAATCACAAACGCAGGTTAACTGGCCCTCTTGTGTGTGGTGTACACAGGTACCGCAGTGGCATCAGAGGGCATATGAAGGCAGTGGTGATGGACCTCCTCAGGCAGTATTTAAGAGTGGAAGTTCAGTTTCAACATGGTAAGACCGCGTCCTATATGCCTGCAAATGATTAGATATCGCTGGAAACTTAGGATGTTGCATTATTTTATTTTATTGTGTGACCACTGGATGGCAGTGCAACACTGGTTCATTCATACTGGTGTATTAAATCATTTAAATGAAAACATTAAACTATTTACTAAATAGAAAATAGAACAAAAAAATCCAACATGTGAATAATGAAAAGTAATGAAATAACATTTTAATACAAATATTACAAAAGTTAAAAAAATAATTAACTAAAAAGTAGAATAAGACAAAAGATATATCTCATAAAAATGGCAGCTACCTATAAATTCAGAAAACTTATTTTTTAAATGTATTTTTCTGATAATTGCCAGTGATGTTATTGTTAACTAAATCAACAGCTATTAAAAATCTTTTTTGGTGATTGAAATAAAGCTGAAATAAAATATAAATAAAATATTAGATGAAAAACTTAAAACCCTTGAAATATGAAAATAAAAAATGTTGCTTTGGCCATAAATAAGTTAAATAAGTTTAAGTTGAAATACTAAAATTAAAGCAGTATAGAAATATAAAACTAAGAAAAAAAATGACAAAAACACACAACAAAATTACTAAAACCTAAACTAAACTAATAGTATAAAATAAAAGCTAATCCAAAATATGAATAAATATTATAATAGAATGTAAATACTACTAAAATAACACATAAGGTATTTGAATAAAATGTTAACTTGAATTTAATACATTAAGAATGTTTGCTTTTTCTATTCTCACCATTTTATTACCTGTTTTTTTTTTTTTCCTTTTTAGGTGTTTTTTTTTGTATTAATTAATTCACTATTCATTTGTGTATGTGTGCGTGTATATTATTCCCAGGTCACTATGACAAGTGTGTATTTGCACTACGAGAGGAAAACAAAGGGGACATGGCTAATGTGCTCAACTACATATTCTCTCATGCACAAGTCACAAAGAAGAACTCTCTGGTCACCATGTTGATTGTGAGTACACAGTCACACAAAACAGAGAGACTTCAGGAAATGTGGATGTTGGTTGTTGTTGTTTCTTGTAGATTGCACAATGTAATAACAGTCGAGATTTAATCAAAACAAATGTATATTTAGACAGTCATATGATTAAAACATTGGTCTCTTACTTCTCTCTGTAGGATCAGCTGTGTGGACGAGATCCCACTCTGACAGATGAGCTCATGGCAATACTCACAGAACTCTATATATATATATATATATATATATATATATATATATATAATTCAGAAGGCCATCTTGTAGATTGCAGTTGCACAATGTAATAACAGTCAAGATGTAATAAAAGCATGTTTATATTTAGTCTGTGACTCCAGTCCACTCATGATCAAAATGTTCTTAACTTCTCTCTGTAGGATCAGCTGTGTGGACGAGACCCTACTCTGACAGACGAGCTCATGGCAATACTCACAGAACTCACACAGCTCAGCAAGACCACTAATGCCAAGGTGGCGCTGCGGGCACGGCAGGTTCTCATTGCCTCGCACCTTCCGTCATACGAGCTGCGACACAATCAGGTGGAATCCATCTTCCTGTCTGCCATCGACATGTACGGGCATCAGTTCTGCATTGAAAACCTGCAGGTAGGACATGCTGGATGTCTGATGACTGCTCTATAGTGCCATCTGCTAGACAGCGTTTTGCCACTTTATTTACACTTTACAATTTAATAAATGACTCCCATTTATTTACATATGAGAAATTTGAATTGAATTGACTATGTTAAAAATGAATAAGAATGGCAGAATTTTCTAAATTGCAGTTGCAAATAATTTTAATTGACTTTTGTGAAAAAATGTAAATGGTTAAATTAATTACATCAACGTGAGCTGATTAATTATTCCCTGATATGCAGACATTTTCTCCAGACATACTTTCATAAGTTCAGTACTGTTAAATTGTTTAAAACACACTTTACACTTTATTATATTGTTTAGTAATGTACTATTATAGTTATATAAAATGAACAAGCCATGTAGGTACTGTTACACAGTTTTGTAACAGTATCAGTATGTTTAATAATAATAATATGATAAATGAAAATTAATTAAATGTACATTAATAGTGACTTCAGTTTATTGTTTAATTCATTCAGCTAGTTGTGCAAACAAATAAATGCGGTTCTTTTGAACTTTCTATTTATCAAAGAAAAAAGATCACATGACACTAAACACTGGAGTAATGGCTGATGAAAATACATCTTTATCATCACAGGAATAAATTACATTTTAAAATATGTGACCCTGGAGCACAAAACCAGTCACAAGTAGCGCAGGTATATTTGTAGCAATAGCCAACAATACATAGTATGGGTCAAAATTATAGATTTTTTTTTATGCCAAAAATCATTAGGATATTAAGTAAAGATCATGTTCCTTGAAGATATTTTGTAAATGTACTACCGTAAATATATAAAAACTTAATTTTTGATTAGTAATATGCATTGCTAAGAACTTTTTCCTTTTAAGAACGATTTTCCTCAGTATTTCGATTTTTTTTGCAACCTCAGATTCCAGATTTTCAAATAGTTGTATCTCAGCCAGATATTGTCTTATCCTAACAAACCACACATCAATGGAAATCTTATTTATTCAGCTTTCAGATGATGTACAAATCTCAATTTCAAAAAATTTACCTTTATGACTGGTTTTGTGGTCCAGGGTCACATATATAAAAATATAAACTGTAATAATGTAGTGTAATGATATTTCGTAATATTATTGTCAATTTTACATAAGAGCATAAGAGATTTATTTCAAAAACATTTAAAAAATGTTTTAATTCTTAATCCTAACTTTTGAACTGTAGTGTATTAAAATGTTGTAATATTTTGCTCTTGAACATTGTGTGTTAAGTTATTGATACCTTTCTTGATTTTTTTCTAGAAACTGATCCTGTCAGAGACATCCATCTTTGATGTGCTGCCAAATTTCTTTTACCACAGTAATCAGGTGGTACGGATGGCTGCTTTAGAGGTAAGACTGTGTCATTTTACATTTATCCAAGAAATGAAGTGTTTATTTTTGTCTTGTTAAGAATCAAGAACATGGTTCTCACTCTCATTTCTCAGGTGTATGTTCGTAGAGCTTATATCGCTTATGAACTCAACAGCGTCCAGCACCGTCAGCTGAAGGACAACACGTGCATCGTGGAGTTCCAGTTCATGCTGCCCACATCCCACCCCAACAGGTACCTCAAGATGTACCGCACACCTGCTTCCCCCATCTCTCCCACCCCTCGCTGGGACTGTGGAGGAGCATGTCAAAACACTATAAAAGAAAGGGCTGACTGGGGCAAATGTGTGTTTGAATTCTCTGCATAGATAAAAGCTACTGGTTGTTTGCGACACAAATTCTTCTCCACTGTGCCACAATCCACTTCCCCTCACACCTTTAAAATGCTCTATTTGTGCACAATCTATGCCACTGATGTAGTGTCTGCTGTGATCAGAAGGTTTGTATAAAGTAGGAGTAGAAAGTGACAGGGTCTGAATCACAGGGCCAAAAAAAGCTCTTCTTTAAGGTGTCTCTCATCTGTGCTGGCCACATCCGTGTGTTTCAGGTGACAAACCAAAGAATGCGACCAATGGGATATGCTTAGTGAATGTTCTGATTGGCTGTCTACCAGCTCGCACTTCTTGCACTTTTTTTAATTTTTTATTATTCTCTGCTGATTCATGCATGTGAACTGATTCAGTGTAGCCTCTTCTGATGCATGCAGAGCATTTTTTGTGTGCATTTAGTCATATTTACTTATTATTTTCTCTCCAATACTCCCAGCTCCTAGCATGTGCTTTTCCAGCTGCTTTACCTGTGATTTGTGTAAACTGAGTGGCTTATGCATTGTACTGTGTTAAAGTACATGAAAGAGATTTTAGCTGCATTTAGTGCAGTTTTTTTAAGAGCTGAAATGTTGCATGTGAGGGAGGGGTGGTCGTTTATGAAATGTGTGGCTTAGTTTAGAAGTGGAAGAATCTCACAAAACCATGACCTGGTCACAAATTTAAAGCCCTAAAATCAAAGGAAAAAAACAAAACAAAACAAATAAATTATATTTCATGTAGGGATGCGCTCATATTAAAATTCTGTCAGATAAGCCAATATTTATTTTGATGATATGTCCAGTAATTTATTAAATGGACAAAAAGACAAGTAAAATAAAAACATACAAAATAATTAAAATGTTTAAGATCATCTAAATATTACTTTTTAAAGTGTTATTAAATTATTAGTGTAGTGTTGCATATGATGCGATTTCAATTTTTCCTTTCTCTTTGGAGTGTTACAAGCTCTTGGTGCATAAAGAAGATCTGTAAAGTTGCAAAGACTAAAGTCTCAAATCCAAAGAGATATTCTTTATAAAAGTTAAGTCAGCCACACCTACCTAAAACGGCTCGTTCTAACACGCCCCAACATACCTACGTCGCTCTGTGGGAAGATTTGCATAACGCCGCCCAAATGTTCACGCAAAGAAAGAAGGCGTAACTTTGATTCTCACTGTAGTATTGTTTCCGCCGCCATATCCTGAAGACGCTGTGTGCTTCGTTGTGAAAGTGAAACTACTTTGTTTGGTCTTCCAAAAGAGGAGGATATCTGCTTCGTCATGCCTAGAGCTGATCCGTGCTGGTCGCTGAGGGAATACATCAACTTTCACCGTGGACGAAGCGGAATCCAGCCCGGGGTCCGTCACATGTGGTTGCCGCTCATTCGTCGGATCCTCCGGGCGCGCCGTTCTCAACCCCGCCGCCTCAGCTCTCTCTCGCCCGGCCTCAGCTCACTCTATCCCGGCCTCAGCGCACGCTAAGCCGGGGCTTCCGCTAGTTTTTCGTTGTGAAAGCGAAACTACTTTGTTTGGCCTTCCAAAAGAG
>NW_015542356.1:512556-542922 GCF_001515605.1 Sinocyclocheilus anshuiensis | reverse complement strand
CAAAGAAAGAAGGCGTAACTTTTATTCTCACTGTAGTATTGTTGCCGCCGCCATATCCTGAAGACGCTGTGTGCTTCGTTGTGAAAGTGAAACTACTTTGTTTGGTCTTCCAAAAGAGGAGGATATCTGCTTCGTCATGCCTAGAGCTGATCCGTGCTGGTCGCTGAGGGAATACAACAGTATGGTGAGGGGCGTAACATTTCCTTCTCACGCTTGAGGTATTCGGCCAATCACAATGCACTGGATAGCTGGCCAATCACAGCACACCTCGCTTTTTCAGACCGATGAGCTTTGTAAAAATCGACGCGTTTCAGAAAGGCGGGGCATAGAGGAGAAACAATAATGTACAGTATGTGGAAAATAATGTGTTTTTTTAACTTTAAACCGCATAAACACATTTCATTACACCAAATACACAAAATAATGTTCTTTTTAGCAGCATCATATGACCCCTTTAATTAACTGCACTTTAATGCAGTAATTCTTTTGAAAGAATTAAAACTAACCATTTTCTATTTCAGTATATTTTAAAATGCAATTTATTTTATTTTGCACCCCTATTTTTGCATTAAAAATTAACTTTAGGACCTTTAAGATTTTTTGCATTGTACCATAATAATTAATCCCACCTCCCAGTTCTCATTATGCAATACATTTTACTTCTAAGCTTATTAGCAATTTACGATATTCTCAATATTGTAGATGTTCATTACTACAATAATACAGTAATTCTGTTCTAATAATATGTAATTATTTTTAATTGGTTTTTATTCAAAACCGTTGGTGCAGTAATGAGAAAAGAGGAAAATGTGCTTAATTAAGGGCAAAAAAACAGTGCAAAAAAGTTTTTTTTAAGCTCCTAAAACAGCCTACATTTTCTTAAAGCAAAATATAATTTATTGTTTCTTTCATTTGATTTTGGGGTGAAATGTGGCCAGGATGTGTTCTTGATAGGTTTTATAAGATTTGCCCTCAAATGATCAAAGACGGTCAGATATGCATTTATGCACTGACCAAATAATCACTCATTTAAGACACTTGTATAATTCAATTAAACTTTGTGCAAATGCAACACAATTGTCTTTAAGCCACTTCTCATTAGCAGCAATCTGCTGGTCCAAGTTAATATGCGCATAAATCAAGTGCACTGAAATTAGATTGAGTCTGTCAGATATGTGAAAGGGCCACACACTTCTGATGTCTGACTGACCCCTCCCATTGATGCCTGACACTAACCAATCAGTAACCAATGTTGTTTGATTGCAGAGGGAACATCCCCACTCTAAACAGGTATAGTACACATTCTTTCTTCCTTAAAACAAAATCTAGACTTAGAATAGAAAAGCAACATGGTCAAACATATACATTTTAAATAGTAGTCAGTATAATATGCAGTAATACTATATGGATATTCAGAGTATTCAAGCATAACCAATGTATAAAAGATGTATTTGAATTCATATTTTAAGACATAAACAACCTTGGATGAAATGCATTAGCGCCCTACTGAATGGATCTAATGATGATCAAAGCTTTTGAGTGCCTCTAAATATTTTGAATCAATCGAATGCAGATATTATGCGTGTAAGTTTGTGTTTTATTGAAAACAGCTCTTTCTTTGCACTTTATTCTGTTGATCTTAGTAAATACAAACTAATTTGCATGGCTTATTGCACCACTCTCAACACAAGTGTGTGTGGGTCTGTCTGAAATGATATCATTGTGTGTGCGCATGCAAATGAAGACACTCCCGTAATATGTTAAGTGAAGTGAAATTGTTTAGACCTCATACTGGTTTTGAATTAGCTACATAATAGTGGCAATTAAATCTGCTGTTTGTATGTTTGTGTGATGTGATTGTCCTCCCAGGAAACTGTCTGCCCCACTTCAGGACTACAAACTTCCAGATATCACAGCTAATGCTAGTGCTGCCACAGGGGCAGCTAGTGAGTCTGCTGAGAATGAGGACAGGTAGAGCAGGACAGACTACAGGGTTTAATCACAGAGAGGGTTTAATCAGTCAAGAATAATCTATGCACAGTTTTCTTAATGATAACTGGGTATTAGGGATGTTCATTTCGGTTATTTTTCCTAACCAACAACCGACGCTCGTTAACCGACAAGATTATTTTAAATTAGAATTGAATTAAATTAGAAAGGATAAGTGTCTGTGATCCATTAAAAATAACATTTGTTTCCCGGGGATTAATTTTACATGCGCAAAAAGCAGCAAACAACAGAACATGAGGATTCACATGGTCTTCGTATCACATCTGCCAGCGGAGAAAAACATAATAAAGCTAGATATAGGCTATATATAAATAATAATATACTACTATAATAATAAAATAATAGTAATAATAATAAATAGGCCTATACGAGAAATATATTTATACTTGAATAATAAATTAAGAAAATGAAAGAAAAACTGTGCAACAAGTAGCCTAGTATGCAGAGTTTCGGTTCATTTACGTGCTGCACGAAAGGAAACAGACAGAAAGCGGTGTCCTATTTTTCTTTAGGCTTATTTTACAAAAGCACAAAGATTTGTTTTTATTGTGAATGTACACTAATAAAGGCAAACCTTTTACAATTCTGATTATCTTTATGACTAAAAGGAGTAGTTGCTTCCACTGTTAGAAGGAAAAAAATTCAAGTGATTGCGCCGGCGCCGCATGCGTGCACAGTTAAGCATTGCTACCTTGACAATGCAGCCTGTTTATTATCATAATAAAATACAGTCAGTCAAACATATGGAAAAAAAAATATGTAGTAAAAAAAATATGTAGTAAAATCTGTTAAGCAGTTAAGGTTAAGTGTTATCACTGTACTGCCGTGATGTTATACAAAACATTTTGTTTTACGTGGATATTGGAACGCGAGTGAAGTACATAATAAATAATAATTTGCCATTCAAATACATTGCGAATACGGAAACATTTGATTTTGTGTGGAATGAGAGACCCAACGTTGGTTTCAGTTTCATTTTAACCTAAATGAATACGTTTTGGCTTGTCATTTATATTGCTATAGGTTCTTATATTTTTTTCTAAATACTGTTAATTTAAATGATTTGTTGTGGAGTGAGGGGAACTAAAATAGCCTAGCTATGTTTACAGTGTTTTTTATAATGTTTGTAAACATTTCACGGCGGCATTAGGCCTATTTCTGAATGAAATAATAAAATGCGACTTATACGCGACTTAGCCTATGTTTTTTTCCCCTAAGAAACAATTTTTTTTACGCGTAGCGTATTTTAACCATACAGCAAACCGTTTTAAATATTTTGATAAATTACTGAAAAAAGAAATAATTAAATTACTTTTTAAACCGTTTAACTGATTGTATTAATCGGTCAAAATTCTTACCGTCGGTTAACCAGTTAAACGGTTAAAATGAACATCCCTACTGGGTATGAATCTTTTAATTAGTCTTAATGGGCAAGAGATTGCTGTCAAATACTAACATTGAACAGGATACTTGGCACCTTCTGAAATTTTGACCATTTCTGATAGATGTGCTGATTAAGCTTTATAATTAAAGGTGTTATTAAAGGAATAGTCTGGGTTAAATATAACTTAAAATCAATAGCCCTTACATGGACTCCACTGGAAATAATTTTGACTTCCAGTCCCTCAGTTTGTAAAATCAGGAAAAATGCATTAATAATAATGCACTTGCAATAAAGTGTACCAGAAATAAAGTCAAACCCTGGGTCGCCAGGATGATTTAAGGAAAACGTGTAGGCTATATGTACATAACAAAGTTCAAGACTCAGGGAAGAAGGAAGCGGGAACTGGCAAAGCGATGGAGGCTATTTACTCTTAGTGCAAATAGCATATTTTCTTAGCGATAGATGCCATTTACACTAAGTGAAAATAGCTGTATTTTTTTAGTGATATCATATGCTATTTACACTAAGTGTAAATAGCTATACATTATATTTATACTATGTTAAAATAGCAGGATATTCTGCTAATTACTTATTGCAAATAGTGGCAATTATCTGCACCTCAGCATTGTAATACATTATAAAACAGTATGCAATAATAACTTGAGTGTAAATTTTAATTATAATTCAAATTATTAAATGGATACCACCTTACTGGGACAAAAGCCCTCCCTACACCTACCCTAACCCTACCCGATACTTTATTTTCAACTTTTTGATTATTTCCTTCATTTTTATACAAAATAAATGCTTTCTGATGTGATTTGAAATTTGAAAAGGGAGAATAAAAATTCGCCAAAAGACAGATTCGAACCCGGGTAGATCGCGTCAAAAGGAGTAGCCTATGACACACGCTTTACCATCTACGCCACTGAATCTGACGATTGATGACCGTCTTTTGTAATGTTGACTAGCCCAATCACACGTTGGTGGGTGGAGTTAGTGTAAATAGCCTCTGCCAACAAGGCGGTCTATTTGCACTTAGTGTAAATAGACACTCCGATTTTTTTTATTCTTTTTTTTTATTCCCAACAGTTAAACAGTTGCCCACAGAAAAAAACAGGGGGTGCTGCCGCACCCTCAGCACCCCCACTTCCCGCGCCTATGAGTGTAGTTTTAGTTCTGGCAGGCCACGTTTACCACGTCTACCTATAGGAATACAAAGCCTATCACAGCATCCATATATAAGGTCCTTTAGTATTATTAGCAGCTATCGCATTGCTCAATAACTAATTAGCCTTCTCCATCCCCAGCTCCTCCTCTCGTCCAGTCAGGATTCAGGCTTCTGATTCCCTTTTAAATCAGACTAATTCAAAAGTGTGTACATTAAATTATTGAACATTAATGATATCTTCAATACATTTATGTTGGTTCTGTTCTGTTTACCCCAGGGGGCGGGGAATGGGGGGTTATCACTGCTCTCCCTGCTCTCATCCATGCTAGGCTGCATGGATGCACAGGGAGTTCTTGCCCAGAACAGAACCATACTGCCAATCCAAACTGTATGCTAATTGTCAATCATCTTTGATGATAGTGGTCTTGACAGAAATATTATTTCCTATGACTTATTAATTTGCAGCCACAACTTATTATTTTGTTCCCTCATCTTAGGTAAATCATGTTGTTCTAGTTTATTCCCTTTTAATTTAGTTCAATTGTGTGCATGGCTCCATAGTTTAAAAAGTAGTCCTGTCAATGAAATAAAATCATCAGTTAATTTCACTATTTCTGATTTTAGAAAGCAGAATGAAATTGTAATCAAATGTTACATCTAAAACTTAGGTTTTGTTAAACATTTTTCATTAATATCTTAACTTTGAGAAGACTACATTTTTTCACAGACCCGTTTAAGAACCAACATGCCCAATAGACTTCCAATGTAAATGTGTCATGATGAACCCATTTCTTTTGTTTCTACAAATCGAGGGTTGACCCAAAATTAGGGTAATGATATGGTAAACAGCAGGCCGCAGCTAGATTATGTTTAACCTGGAATATTCTCAACTAAACTGTACCTCCACCATGAATTTAAATAAATGAATGTAAATGCATGAATTCACCCATACAGTGAAGTTTCAGTCTTAACTATTTTTTCCTTTAATATCTGGTTTACTTGCCTCCTGACAACTGGCCCCTTTTATAACATTCAGATGTTACACGTCAGTGTGTATTCACATTCAGTTGTGAGAAGGCGATGCTGCTTCTATTCACTCCTCTGATCCAGACCGATGTGTAATGGTGATGATTTGATCTTTCTCTTGGGGTGGTCTACCACATTTTTGAGAGGTTAGGTATATGCGGCTGCACTAATAACATGTCCTTTTATTTGTGCGGTTGTGTTGTTCTCTCAGAATGTCCTTCTCCTCTAACTTGAATCACTACGGCATGGTCCATGTGGCCAGCGTTAGTGATGTGCTCCTGGACACCTCCTTCACCCCGCCCTGTCAGCGTATGGGCGCCATGGTTTCCTTCCGCTCCTTCCAGGAGTTCACCAGGTTAGTGTATGTCTACAGTAATTGGAAAGGTGTTCATGAAATCTAAATTATTCCTATTTATTTGCTTATTCAATGCTCTTGATCGTACTCTGCACAATCTGCACGTAAGGTTTAATCCACAAATAACGCTCCGGTGGACATACTGAGATTACATGACCAGCCAAATACTACTTACTTTATTTTTGTTACCTCCTATTGTTATTACCTACCTCCTAGTTGCGGGATGTTTCATTCACACCAGTAGGTGTCAATATAAAGTCTAACACCGCTGTCATATTGCGACACACAAAAACTTCAATAAAAATGTTTTTAATAATCTTCTATAAAATAATAACATTTACCAATAGCTATGTAACTATGTTGGAGTGTCAATAAAATCATTGGCACTATTTACGATATTATATATTTTGTAGTATTACTATATCAGTAATTCATTTTCTAAATATCAGTTTCCGTTAATACCGAAACCTTTATTGCAGACCTATCAAATTCCATCTAGATCCCCAACACGCTGATTGTTGTGTCAGTCAGAAATACATTTAAACCTGTAATGTGCCGTATTGAGAATGGCATTTCATGTTGTCTATTATAGCAGTTTTCTTAAAATTTACATACATTTGCTGTCTGCGTGTCTAATGTGACTGTTATCACAGGAACATTAAAGATGTGTTGAGCTGTTTCTCAGACTCACCCCCCTCTACTCCAACCTTTCCTGAGGGGGGCAACCCTGTGCTGTATGGAGAGGAGGACAACAAGGTGAACATTTTATTCTTTGAACCTGTCAAAAAAGGGAAAATAAGATCAGACATTGAAGGGCACCTGTTATGCACAATTCACTTTTACATGCTGTTTAAATATAAATGTGTATTGGCAGTATGTGTACACAAACACCCTATAATGAAAAAACTTCACCCACTCCTTTTTTTTAATCCCCATAAATCATAAGCAGTGTCTCAGAACAAGCCGTTCGCAGAATCTGTAAAATGTGATGTCACATTTTACGAGCCCCGTCCATGACTGTTGACGGGCACTGCCATATTAGCAGAGACCCCGCCCAGAGTGAGCCACACGCAGTCCGCCATGTTTATCACAGACATAACCGTGTTTTTGTAATTTTTGCTTTTAACATAAACTTGTGTGTATTTGACAGTTTAAACGCAATAAGACATGAAAGAGAACTTAGTTTAGTACTCGCATGTCATGTGACAGCGCTTTCTGTGGGTGTGCTTCGGATGTGCGCTCAGAAAACTGTACATCAGATCCGAGGTATGAGCTGTAAAGGCACAGCCCTGTTCTGGAAAAGGGGGCGGGGAGCAGCAGCTCATTTGCATTTAAAGAGACATGCTCGAAAACAGCGTGTTTCTGCTTTCATTCAAAATAGACATTTTCAAAATGATATAATAAAATATCTGTGAGGTATTTTGAGCTGAAACTTCACAGACACATTCTGGGGACACCTGAGACTTATACTACATCTTGTAAAAAGGGGCATAATAGGTGGCCTGTAATGTTTGATGCAATGAAGCTATTGGAAAATTTTTGTTTTCTATGCATAGTTTATATTGTGTTTTTTTTTTTGTCTTACTGCAGAGCATTCAAGATGAGCCAATTCATATCCTTAATGTGGCCATAAAGACAGACAGTGACGTTGATGATGATGGGCTAGCAGCCATGTTCCACGAGTTTACTCACTCTAAGGTGAAACAGAGTTCTGTTCTCTATATGATGATTGTTTTTAACAAAAATGTTTAAATGTCAGTGTATTAATTTTTTACTTGCATCATTTTTACCACAGAAATCTCTGCTATTTGAGCACGGCATCCGAAGACTTACCTTTTTGGTTGCTCAGAAGGTATGCTTTCAAAATTACATTTGAGCATGTTTCCACTCTTTCACTCCTTCTCAATCGAATTTCAGCAGAATAATCTTTAATCAATTGAATGTTAATTTGAATAACTGCAATTCTTAGTAACTGATCTCAAATCTGATATGCCCACTGCATGTGTCTTTTCCTCTTTTGCTCTTGACGCCGTTATTAACAGGATTTCAGGAAGCAAGTCAACTGTGAGGTGGACCAGAGGTTCCATGTAAGTAGTTGTGAAGTGTCTGAGGCATTGGCTCCGTTTCACAACCTATCGAGGTGCCTCGCTGTCTGTAGGCAGCTACTTTCTTAGGAAGCATCTTAACCAAAATTGACCTCACAAGTGACTGAACTGAAACGCTCTACATAGACTATCATGCAGGTCACTCCAGTAACACTACTTGTCTGAAATGCATGAGAAACTTAGCTTTAGCTCACTGTTGGTTCTGGTAACATTATGTGTTGCTAAGCTAATGACACAATATTCCTATACTAAATGTATAATACATGGTGCACACAGTTAAATTTTAATTAGACTATTTTAATTTAGTAGTTCTAAGTATTGAATGAAATGGACTGTATTTTTTGATTGACATTTCTTAGTTATCGTGTTCACCGTCTTGGATGTTAGCATGTTGCGTAACCTAATGACAGTACTCTTATGTAAGAAAATTGAGGCAGTCATTTGATTTAAAAGCTGCAATCAAATTTATTGCATGATGCGCTGATTAATCAATCAAATTAATCGCCAATAATTTCACACTGTATATCAATGTCCCTAAAAGTCCCCAAATAGAAATATTGGATCTGTACAAATTATCTTTGAAATGAAATAATTGAATCCAAATTGGGGAAAAAAGTGGCTATGTAAGTCAGTATTATTTGTTTTATATCATTAAATATAAGGGGTTTTTTTTATTATTAAATTGTATAAATGTAATATTATTGGAAATATTGAGTTTTTATTATTATTATTAACATTTTGACTCCTAGGTTTTGGAACAGAGCCATTATAAATGGTCTCTTAATTAAGTTACAGACGTAATTATAAGACTGTTCAGTCTTTCAAATGTACAAAACCTGTTCTGTAAATGTCCTGTAATAATGAATACGATATACTGTGCCATTAATATTGGTCTGGTCTTCCTGATCGGTGTTGACATGTACAGAATGCAATGCTATTTCACGGTTAATGTTTAATGTCTTTGTTTCACAGAGAGAATTCCCCAAATTTTTCACTTTCCGAGCTCGAGGCAAGGTGAGTTATGTTTTACACAAGACTACCAGTGACAGGCACAAAAGACTGTAACACTTTTAAATGCAATTGTTCATTAAATTCATCAGCAGCTTTATGTTTAGGGGGGGAAATACAAAGGGGAAATGAGGAGGAGGAAAAAAAAGCTGTTATGTTCCTCCATTTCTTGTCTTTGCTGTGCAAGTCACTCCATCATGATCAATGGCATTTCTCTGGCTTCCTTCAGCCCTGATAGTTTGCTAAAATGGTTCCAGCAAAGCTCATTACATTAATGAACTTTTTAATTATTTGTCTCATTTGAGAGGGATGACATCCATTAGCAGCTGTGATTACCTACATTTACTAAATCTAGCCTGCTATTATAGCTCACAGGCACTTTCTGCTTCTGTAGACTCACTTTCTCTAAATTTAAAATGAGCAATTTCATTCCATTTAAATTTTCTATTTTATTAAATCTTATTATTATAGTTATTAGTAAAATTTAGCCATTTCATGATCAAACTTTTTAGGGTTGCTCGATTATGGCAAAAATCTTAATCAATTATTAAATCAATTATTTTTGGTCAATATTGTAAACATGATTAGGACTAGACAGTATTAACACAAGAGTCATTTTCTTTTCCACATTAGCGATATCAGTTATATTTCTGTTGGATATAAGGTTACTATAAAATCAAAATTTTAGATACCAGTGACATTCACAATTTTCGATAACAATTTCAATACCACAGCAGAAACTAATACTTAGCTGTCTAATGTAAGTGGGGGGAAAATACCTTGTTTAGTTCATCGTTCTAATTTTGCATTTCTGCTATACAAGCAGCTACAAATGGTATTGTGAAAGATAATGGATCTCATTCACTAATAATTTTTGTGGATTATTCATATTTATATCAACAGGAGAATTTCTTACAAAAATATTTGTATGATATTAAAATTTTCCTAACTTGTACCTTTCCTCTGCCTTTTTATGAAAGTAGAAAATTTTATACAAAATGTATTGATGAATTGTGATATGAAAATCATTTGTACACAGATTTCGCACACAAATTTGTCTTGGTTAGTGAAAATAAATAATATAATATAATATAATATAATTAGGGCTGTCAGTTTAACGCATTAACTTAATTAATTAGTTATGAAAGAATAACGTGATTAAAATATTTTAACACCTTAATGTTAATGCACTGGCCCTTTAAATTTTGCTTGAAATTTTATGTTGAATCAAATCAAATATTTCTTTCTATAGCTACTATGTGTAATGTCTACTTGATACTTTCTCATTTAACACAAAAATAGCTTTAATCTTTTGTGGGTATTTTCACAGTTTAATTTATTTTGCGATTAATTCGGTAAATTATTCGGCACATCATTTAATTAATTTGATTCAAAATTGTAATCGACTGGCAGACCTAAATTAAATATAATATAAATATTTTTTAGAACTTTTTTTAGAACCACTTTCGACCAAGTTCATTTTCATAATCGTTTAATTTTGTCTGACAAAGAAGTTTTTGTCAATTTTGTCAATCCTTTTTTTCTAGTTTGAGGAGGACCGTATCTACAGGCACTTGGAACCTGCCTTGGCTTTCCAGCTGGAGCTCAACCGCATGCGTAACTTTGCACTGACGGCCATCCCCTGTGCCAACCATAAGATGCACCTGTACTTGGGAGCTGCCCGCGTGGAAGTGGGCACTGAGGTCACAGATTACCGCTTCTTTGTGCGGGCCATCATCCGCCACTCGGACTTGGTCACCAAGGTAGGAGCATCTCTGTGGTCTATGTTTGCATCCATAAACTTGGTTATATGTGTGACACTGTATGGTTCCCCACCGTGTAGGAAGCGTCGTTTGAGTACCTGCACAATGAGGCAGAACGCTTGCTGCTGGAGGCCATGGATGAGCTGGAAGTGGCCTTCAACCACACCACAGTGCGCACCGACTGCAATCACATCTTCCTCAATTTTGTCCCAACCGTCATCATGGACCCTTCTAAGGTTTTAATGAGTTTCAGTGGATTTTTGTTTCAGGAAGGTACTTATCTGCATGCGTTTTGAGCTCTTGTGTTCTCATTAGATTGAGGAATCTGTGCGCTCCATGGTCATGCGCTACGGGAGTCGTCTCTGGAAGCTCCGTGTGCTCCAAGCCGAGCTGAAGATTAACATCCGACTGACACCCACTGGCAAACAGATCCCCATCCGCCTCTTCCTGACCAATGAGAGTGGCTACTACCTGGACATCAGCCTGTACAAGGAGGTTACAGACTCCCGTACAGGACAGGTGGGGAACAAAGACAGACAGGTGGGGCTCACGTGTCTCTCATTAACACAAACACATATTTTATGCAGACAGCTAAAACTGAACAACAGTACTATGCCTTTGTCATCCCTCATTGTTTGTTAATAATATATGTTAATTTTCTGTCAGTAGCAAACACACAATCAGTGAAAAGTTTGGACACACATTCTTTACATTTGTTTAATATAACTACATTTTTTTGAAAATTAGTGAAGTCAAAGCTAGGAAATAATACAAATGGCTGTTATGCAAATTAAGCAGTGACTAAAAAAATCGTATACTTTTTCTTATATTTTATCTTTTTCAAATTCGACACCCTTTCATGCATATATTTGTCTAATATATAAAATGTGTGAAAATATGTATGTAATATGTAAAATATATAAATATGTCAAAAATATACACAGTATGTCTGCTTTCAGTCATTTAATAGATCAAAAATATTTAAAATACATTTCTGTTCAAAAATGTTTTTGTTTGTTTTTGAAAAGCATTTATTTAATCAAAAATATATTAAAACAGTAATATTGTGAAACATTTTTACAAATTAAAATTAATTATTAAATTAATTGCAGTTTTAAAATTAATTTGTGCTCAAGAACCATCAATGTTGAAAACAATTCTGCGGTATTTTTAGGAAAACTGCAATCCATTGTTTTTCAGATTTCTTTGATGTATAGAAAGTTAAGAAGGACAGTATTAACTTTTAATCAGTTAATTTCTTTAAAAAAACCTACTAACCCCAATATTTTGAATGGTATTGTATATATTTATGCTATTACTAATAATTATTAATAAGCGGCATTATTTTGGTATTTATGTTATTTATATGTATCATGATAAAAATGAATATAGTCACATGTGTCCAAACATATAAATGGCACTGCACAATTTGTTGTTTCACTAATATTCTTTCAGACATTGGCGTTGGGTGATTTGTCATTGTGCTAGTCACCATTTAGTTTCATTTGTCAGCGATGTGGTGACTTTTTCTGTTTGAATGTAAAAAGTGCTGTTCATGGAGTTGAATTAATAATTAAAAAAAAAAAATTGCAAAATTATCTTTTGTCATTGTAACATCAACTGTCAGTTTTGTTTCTTTGTATCATTGGCCAACTGTTATCTGTTTGCCTAGAAATGGGGAAAATTATCGATTTATATATAGTTGTTTGTGTTTCTTTACCTATGCTTGACTTGCTGACTCTCTTTTGCCCTCTGTCTCTCTTTCATATCAGATCATGTTCCAGGCATATGGAGATAAGCAGGGTCCTCTTCATGGCATGCTCATCAACACACCCTATGTCACTAAAGACCTCCTGCAGTCCAAACGCTTCCAGGCCCAGAGCCTCGGTACCACCTATGTCTACGACTTCCCAGAGATGTTCCGTCAGGTATTGTCCTCAACCTGACACAGTAGTCTATGATGGCAAATCTTTTCACATTTCAAGATATAATTGCATTTCAATGTATATTAACATTTAAATGTTGAAGGTCAGTATGATTTTTTTTTTTAAGAAATTAATACTTTTATTCAGCAAGGTTGCATTAAATTGATCAAAAGTGACAAGACATTTTTAATGTAAAGGCATTTATGTTCTATGTTCTTGAACGTTCTATTCATCCATTCATATTCATCATGGTTTTCCAGAAAAATATTAAAAAACACAACTGTTTTCAAAATTGATAATGATTAAAAATGTTACTTGAATGATTATCATTTCATCATCATAGAATGATTTGTGAAGGATCATGTGACACTGAAGACAGGAGTAACAGCTGGTCAAAATGTCACAGGAAAAACTACATTTTAAAATCTTGTAAAATGGGGAAACTATTCTTAAAGTTGTAATGATATTTCATAAAATTACTGTATTTTTGATCAATTAAATGCAGTGATGGTGAGCATAAGAGACTTTTCGAAAAACGTAAAAATCGTACTGACCCCAAACTTTTGAATAGTAGTGTATATTTTAATACACAAAGTTGATTATCAAGTCTTTGTTTATCCATTTTTTAAACAAGAGCACTGCAAATATATGAAGATAAACATTTATCATGTGGTGTCCATTTTCCTCTAGGCTCTGAAGAAGCTATGGCAGTCCATGGACGCACACGCCAACTTACCCAAGTGTCCTCTTCCATCGGAATTGCTGACCTTCACAGAGCTGGTTCTGGATTCTCAGGGTCAGCTGGTGCAGATGAACCGCCTACCTGGAGGAAATGAGGTTAGATTGCACCGTTAATGATATTGGCTAAAACGTATGTTTTGTAAAAATTTATCATCTTAAACTGAACTGAACTGAATCAACAATGAACTGATTTCAACTGAAAAATGACTATTGCCTTTTTAGAGTTGCTTTACAGAGAATTCAATTCTGTTTGCATCATTGAATCATTATTTTATTGTTGAGCACTGTAAAGCTGCTTTGAAACAATCTGTATTGTATAAAGCGCTATAGTAATAAAGGTGACGACTTAAACAGGAAGACTGTGTAACTCAAACTTAATGTGTGGCATTTCTTGCTCATTTTCAACAAATGATCACATGCAGTAAACTTTGTACACTGTAGGGGGCCCCTTTGCTTCTTAAATGTTGGTTTGTGAGGATCCACAAGCATTTATTTAGTTATCACAGCTTTATTGTGGATAGAAAATTAACTCATGATTCCATGATTCTCTAGATTGGCATGGTAGCATGGCGGATGACTCTCCGAACCCCTGAGTACCCGGCTGGCCGTGAGATTATTGTGATCAGCAATGACATCACACATAAGATTGGCTCCTTTGGGCCGCAGGAGGATGTGCTGTTCCAGCAGGCTTCAGAGATGGCGCGGGAAAGCGGCATCCCACGAATCTATATCGCTGCCAACAGCGGAGCCCGGATTGGCCTGGCAGAGGAGATCAGACACATGTTCCATGTGGCCTGGCAGGATCCAGCAGACCCCTACAAGGTTTGGAGTGGCTCCAGGGGAAGGGATCAGCGATCATTGATGTAGTGTTTATCTTCAGGAATTGTGTGGTAATCACAGTGTTTTCCTGTTAAATGGTAGGGCTTTAAGTACCTGTACCTCACACCTCAGGACTATAAGAAGGTGTCTGCTCTGAACTCAGTCCACTGTGAACATGTGGAAGACGAGGGTGAATCCAGGTGAGCTGCATATTATCCCATACACAGATTTTTTTATTGTTAATGCTTTTATGTCTAACATAAGAATTGTCTTCGCTGCATAATTTCAGTGAATAGTTGGACTGGGAGGAGGTTTTGAGTTCTGAAGGTTCACATTGTACATCAAACTTTTATTTCAAAAGATTGCCAGGATTTTTTTTCTGTCATTGATTAGGGTCATTTTTTGTTGTTCTATTGTAATGTAAATTCTCCTCTAATGTGTGTCTTTGCAGGTATAAGATCACTGATATCATTGGTAAAGAGGAGGGGTTGGGTGTGGAGAACTTGAGAGGTTCTGGCATGATCGCGGGTGAATCTTCACTGGCGTATGAGGATATCATCACCATGAACCTGGTACGCTAGCAGAACACAAACACACACTTGTTAAAAACTGTGACTTGTTAAAAACATTTGGAGAAGTTCCACTATTCACAAAAGCTCATAAGCAATACATTTGGTAAAGCATTACCTAGGATAAGATTAAGGTCTGCAAGATTTTTTTTTTTTTTTTTTTTTTTAAGAAATTGATATTTTTTTCCTGCAAGGTAGCATTAAATTGATCAAAAGTGACAGTAAGGCATTTACAATGTTACAAAATATTTTTATTTTAAATAAATGCTGTTAATTGATCAAAGAATCCTAAAAAAAAATGGACCAGAAGGTATCAACTGTTTTCAACATTCTTAATATTAAGAAATGTTTCTTGAGCACCAAAATCAGCATATCTGAATGATTTCTAAAGCATCATGTGACAGTAATGGCTGCTGAAAATTCAGCTTTGGCATCACAGAAATAAATTACATTTTAAAATATTAAAAATGTATTAGTTGTTTTAAATTGTAATAATATTTCACAATATTACTGTTTTTACTGTATTTTTGACCAAATAAATGCAGCCACGGTGAGCATAATAGACTTCTTTAAAACAATAAATAAATAAATATAATCTTACCCAAACTTTTGTGCAGTAGTGTAGATGTTATAGTGTTTCTGAATGTCTGTGTTTTCTGGTCCTCAGGTAACATGCAGAGCCATTGGAATCGGAGCATATCTAGTGAGACTGGGCCAAAGGACCATACAGGTGGAGAACTCTCACATCATCCTGACTGGAGCTGGAGCTCTCAATAAGGTCAGCAGCTGCACCCATTTACATGTTTTCTAGTTTTAGAATCCATAAGCCAACTGTGCCTTCTCAAAGCAGTTTTATAATTCGCCTAGTATGATTTGTGTGTTTTCAAAGGTCTTCTCTGTTGTTTAGTTGCTGCTATGAAAGGTGGCATGTGTGCATAAATTACCTATTCACTGCTGATAAGGGCATTTTAATTGGCCTCTCTTTTAATTGCTTGAAGTAATTTGATTGGTCCGAAGCAGAAATTGTGACAGGTTAGTGTGAACTCCAAAAGCCTTGTGTGCACTCAACTATGACCCAAACAAATGAATCCCTAATTCATGCAATTACCACGACTGCATTACAGTATGACTTTTATGAATCAGACAGTTTTTTATTTTACTGGTGACAGCGGTTGGCTGTGCATTCAAGCATGTGTTAAAGGAACAGCTCACCCAAAAATGTTAATTCTTTCATCATTTATTCACCCCTCATATCATTCCAAACCCATATGACTTTATTTCATAAAAAAACAAAAGGACAAAATTTGGTAGCACTTTTTACAGTCCTGTTCCACGTGTCCATACTATGTACTTATAAAGTAGAAATTACAATAACTGAGTAATAACTACATACTATGCATGAACCTACCCCTAAACCTAAACTTAAACCATGTAGTTACCTTATACTACCCGGTACTTTCTTGGGTAATTACACTATAAGTACACATGCTGTAAAATAAAGTATAACTAAAAATTTGTATGTACAAAGTTTTTCCAGGCAATTACGATGTAATTTTTTAAGCAGTTGGGATCTTGTGATTTTCAAGCTTAAAAAAGGAAGCAAAGGCACCACATGTGCTTTATTGGGAACAGAAATTAAATAAAAAATTATTTGCTACAAACTGAGGGACAGTATTAAAACTGATATCTCAGTATAAAGACAATAGAAGTCAATGGAAAATCATCTGCCAAAATAGAAAAAAAAAAAGTGTTTCTGTAGGTTTATAATTCCCCTCAGTGACTGCCATCCCCCCGCGTCTCTCTCTCTGTCTCCCATCATGATGCTGCAGCTCCCGCAGGAATAATAGAAAGAGAAGCGTGAAGTTGTTATTTGCATAGAAATAGGCTGATGCCTGGGGCTGAGACCGGGGAGGGACACCCATAACATTCCTCTGAGAACAGAATGAGCACTTCTACTGCTACATATATCCCCGTCTCGCTCTGCCTTTCTCCCATCCTCTCTCTGCAGCAGTCTAGATTAGGGTTGGGAACCGAGAAACAGTTCTTATTCAGAACAATTTCCTTTAATGGTTCTTAAATGTCCGGTGTGGACAGAAAAACGGTATTCAGATATTTCAGTCATGGTCATGTGTCACGGCCAGTATCTGTTTGTCCTCTCTGGAACTGCAGGAACGCCCCATCTATCTCCATCTGAAAATGTTCTTTACAGTCCCATTACTGTGTTAATTAGAGCAGAACCGTGATCGGCTCATTTACAAATACCCATGATAAGCATTACCGCACAGGTCTCAGAACACGTCAGGTCTGTAAGTGATTATGACTGTTACAAAGGTGTCAGTCTCAGAGTGTAGAATGATTTTTTTTTTTTGTGTGTGTGTGGATGGTCAAACTTGTGATTGTATTACTGTGATATGGAAGAGTTCAGTCTTTCATTAAGCACTGGAACAAAAGGGACATACCAGACACATAAAAACTGGAGCTAGAGTCAAGGCCCAGACCAAAACTATATTCCCTGCAGCCCAGATACTCTACATACCAGAACTAGACCTCCTGCACCTCAGGTCCAAACCAAGACTGACCCTGACAAAAAAGTAAAAGTTTAAGTAGTTGATTCAAGGACCAGGCTGTTGATTTCAGTGAACTTAATGGCTAAAATGTCTATGTTGCCTTTCAGAGTTCTTGTACATTCTCTGAAATGGTTGAGGTAATTATCACTTGTGGTACAGACTGCAGTTCAATGTGTCGTCACGAGCCACAGGGTTTAATTTGGATTTGTCTGTTTATATTTTTTTTTACTCTCATAGATTTTGTTACCATTGCCATGCATTATAAGACTGATAGACTGCAACGGTTGGACTTAAAAATCATCATATGTGTTCTACTGAAGAAACAAAGTCACCTACATCTTGGATGCCCTGGGGGTAAGCAGATAAACATCAAATTTTCATTTTTGGATGAACTATCCCTTTAATGAGACCATAAACCGAGCTGTAGATGCAGACCAAGGTCTATCAAACTATAAGTTTAGTTTGAAACAGTATGGTTTACACTGAAAAATTGGTCATATGAAAGCTGTCTTGCGGATTGGGGAGCACCATCTGGTACAGAACCCCCGAAACAATCTATAGGAGGTGGTCTGAGTTTGGTTGCAAAGGAACTGTAAAACAAAAATACATTGGCTAACGTTATGTACTCTATAATGCTAGCTTGTGATGATTGTTACGTCCCAAGATAAAATAGTCAGATGAATGCTTAATGCACTGGGGTTCGATAAAGTCAAGCAAGTCTAAAACCTAACCAGTGAGGTGTGAGGGGCACCAGGAGCAATTGCAGAAAATGTCCCTAGTGTGAAAGCTTTCCAAGAGTAATGACCATGACCCAAAACCATGTATGTGGTCTCGAGAGGTCTTAAGAACAAGAAACGAAATTCAAGACTCTGGTATATAGCCATAAATTTAGTAAGCTTGAGTGTTATGTTGGCGTTGGCTTTTCTGGAAGAGTTAAGTAATAGTCAGTTGTGTCAAAAAGTTTACTTTTGAAACAGCATATTCAGTTTTCTTGTTGGGCAAGCAGAAATTAGAGGAGCTGAGTAGTGAACGTCTGTGCCATCAGTGGCACCAAACAAAATTGCAAAAACAATGACCATTTTCAAAACTGTTTCCTACACACTCTTCCTATATTCAAAGGATGTCAAATATTGCATTTGTGCAAGACATCTTGCAGAGTTTAGCTCTTACTTGCCCAGGCAAACTTCCCTAGAAGTTGGCTGTAATCCTGAAGACTTTGATTATGTGATTCAGGTTTGTTTAACTGAGATTGTAGCTAAACTAAGCAGGACTGTGACCCTCCAGGAACAGGATTTGACACCACTGCCATATGCCATTGTTCAGCCCAACAGCTGGTCTCACTCCAAACTCATAGAATTGGTTGAACCAGAAGTTGTCAAGGAATTCAAACAAACAGAAATGCTTTACAGTATTTAGACTGGTGGTCGACCGATATATCGCCATGGCCTGCGTAATATCATTGCGCCTGCTGCACCCATGGTACGGTGGAATGAAAGTATAGTTCCTAGCCATATCGGCCTAGAAAATCGCAACTTTTCATTTTCCGTCGGTCTTAGTACACGATGTAACTACAGAAGAGTAAAGTTTTAAATAGGAAAAATATAGAAACTCTATATTTAACTTAATATATAATATATAACTTTGGTCATTTTTGAGCGAGATGCTAACGGTCTAATCAGATTCAATGATCTATGCTAAGCTGCAGCTAAAAGTGCTACTACCAGACCCGGAGATCGGCTGAATGGATTCGAAAACTGTAAAACTGAACTGTTTAACTCTAGGGGAGTTGGAAAATGAGCCTATTTTCAAAAATAGTGGAGTGTTCCTTTAAGTGCCGGCGATGCAGTGTTGCCAGATATTGCTATTAAAACAAACAAAAAATGAAAAACAAATAAATAAACCAAAATTATTTCAAATCTTTTGCAAATAAGATAAGATAAAGATATCGCTGACCCTAAACCGAAGCGTCCTACTTTATTATCTTTCTAAAGTGTTAAATTAAGCGGAAAAAAACAACTCCACAAACTCTTATAATAGCTGGATCTGGCAACACGGATGCTGTGCCCACGCACTCACTCACAACTCGTTCACTCCGGCAGCGCCTCGCAGCGTTCATTTTCATACCACGGACGCTAAAAATTCTTGCTAACTGTATTATACATGTCATGCAGACATTCATATGAGGAGTTTAACAGCAAATTAGTAATTCAGAGAACAAATAAAATTTTTGAACATGAAAAATTTACTGTGGTCTGGACCTCGGTGACCTCATAGCTGGCTACGGGCCTGTATCAAACGATATATCAGACAAAGCAATAGTGACCACATAATAAAAACGTTTGCCTCTCTCGCTATTTACACTATGTGCAAATCGGTGGACGGGGCTAAACAGGCAGTGATGTAGAAGCAGGCGTTGATCTTCTGCAGATCTTCTTCTGACGTAATAGTGTTCATCCACATTATTACGTCATAAAGTGGCACATTCCACAACCTGTCGTTTTGGCAGATTTGCTTCAATATAAGCTGTTTTTAGACTAACAAGAAAGTTTTGAGTTCTGAAACTTACAAGATGTTTTTTATAGTACAATGACCTCCTATATGTCAAAAGATCAAGGGAAATTTGATTTCTCAGTTAATGACCCCTTTAACTAATGTACAGAACATTTCACAGACAAAACGCTGCAACCAAAGCTTAATATGTTCTTAAAGGGTTAGTTCACCCAAAAATTTAAATTAGCCCATAAATTACTTGGTGTATATGACTTTCTTCATCTTCATATTCAGTTATATAAAAAATTGTCTTTGATCTTTCAAGCTGTTTAATGGCAGTCAGCGGGTGTTGCAGTGCATCAGTCCAAAATAAGTGAAATAAAAAGCGCCCATCAATAATAAAAAGTGTCTCACACGGCTCCGGGGGGTGAACAAAGGCTTCCTGTAATGAATCGATGCGTTTTTGTAAGAAAAATAACCATATTTAAAACTTAATAATCAATTTAATCTAGCTTGCACTCACTGTTGTAAACGGAAGCAGTTCCGGGCGGATGACGTAGGATGTTGGCGTTGCGCATGCGCCGCTCCCAAGTGACGAACGCAGAAGCGCAGGGGAGAGATCAAAACAAAACAATGATCACGAATTAGAAGTACAAAACGAGGATTTGTAAAGAAGAATGTCGGAGGATTTCGATATAAGCCAAGAGGAGACTGGTTTTCCTTTGCTAAAGTAAGGAAACTTTGCTTCCTTTGCTCCTGTTAACAAACGTTGGTTTTCACGAGACGGCACATGCGCAATGCTGAACTCATACGTCATCCGCCCGGAACTGCTTCCGTGTACAACTGTTGGCGCAAGCTACATTAAAATGATTATTACATTTTGAATATGGATATTTTTCTTGCAAAAACGCATCGATTCGCTACAGGAGGCCTTTGTTTTTTATGGATGGGCGCTTTTTATTTCACTTCTTTTGGACTGAAGCACTGCAACACCCACTGACTGCCATTAAACAGCTTGAAAGATAAAAGACAATTTTTAATATAACTCCGACTGGAAAGTCATATACACCTAGGATGCCTTGAGGGTGAGTAATTTATGGGCTAATTTTCATTTTTGGAAAATTAGTTCAATATTAATTTAACTAATTTTTGTTGACTAACCCTTTAAGGATATCTTCACACTAACTGCATTAAAACTTTTGAGTATGTTTCAGATATTTAATGTGATGACTTGTGAACAAGACTTTTTAATTCACGCCTTTGCTCTTTCTTCACAGGTTCTGGGTCGCGAGGTGTACACCTCCAATAACCAGCTGGGTGGAGTACAGATCATGCACAATAATGGAGTCACACACACCACTGTGTGCGATGATTTTGAGGGAGTGTTTACGTTACTGCTCTGGCTGTCTTACATGCCGAAGGTATGCAGAACACACTGTGAAATGTGACCCGGAGAATGTGATTTCGAGTCTAACAGTGCTGTTCTCCTTCAGAATAAGTCAAGTCCTGTGCCAATACTCAGTGCTAAAGATCCCATCGATCGGCCAGTGGAGTTTGTTCCTACAAAGGCACCTTATGATCCACGCTGGATATTAGCGGGACGTCCCAGTCAGAGTGAGTAGATGCTGCAACCTTAGACATCATTACTCTATTGATAGCATCTGTCGCATGATTTTTATCGTGGACCCTCTTATTCGACTTCCTTTGTAAGTGCCTTTCTGTAGTAATAATTCTTGCTGTAATAACAAAAAACAAACAGAAAAAAAAATTTCTGTATCAATGACATTATGCTGTCAAAAGAGCTCAACTTGTCAATTTGTTGAGGCCTCCTGCAGTGATATTTTGTGTTTTGTTTATCAATTGTGCTGAGGAATGTGTTGTTAGATGTAAGTGTCCAGTAATGGATGAGTGTGGTCTGAGGGTTTATGTTTGAGGCACAGCACTAGGTCTCTCCACTCAGAGATAAGACACTCTGGGATATATGGAGTGTTTTTTATTGGCGAGACAGTTTACGCATCACTGTAATTGCCACAGTGAGGTGGAGAGATATCGAGAGCTGGTGGCAGGGAGAAAAATCTTTGTCTCAGTGCAGAGACAGGTCTCAGTGTAATTGAATGGTAACCTCTTCCTGCAGCAAGCATGTATTTCTCCTCAGTTAAGCTTGGCATATCTCTGATGAAGATGCAGCTCTGATGGTCTCTCTCCTTCCATACAGACACTAAGGGTGCGTGGGTGAGCGGGTTCTTTGACCACGGCTCTTTTCTGGAGATCATGCAGCCGTGGGCACAGAGTGTAATCGTAGGACGGGCCAGGTAAGCACCAATGAATACTTTGGCCCCAAAAAGTATTTGGACTCTTAGGCAAGTTCTAAAACTTCATGAATGTCATTGTAGATGCCACTTGGTCTGATGTCTTGTTATCTAAAACAAACAAATTATGCTGCTGTAGAGCTCTCAGAACTAACCATTTTTAAAAGAGGTTTTCTAGAGAAGTATGCATGTTATCTTTTTTTAATTGCACATCCAATGGCATATATTCGCAAATACTTATTTTTCTAATGATTAACCACACAATCTGAGCCTTTACTCTCCTCAGTGAACTTGTGGTGACCTCTGACCTCAATTCCTAAAGGGCAGCGTTTGTCAATTGGAAAGGTCCTGCTCTGATAAATGCACTTTGAATGCTCCTGTGGGGAACATTAGTTTCACATCGGTCTTCTACTCAATACCCTTTTAGTTGTCTGCCAAAATACAGATTGACAATGAATGTGTCAGTTTCATTTACCTTTTAGAGTATTTGTCTGCATGATAAAGCCTAATTTTGCTATTTATTTTAATTTGCTCTATTTTTTACATTTTAATTTTTCACATTCAAACAATAAAATAATAATAAAAAAGACCCTCCCCCACCCCCAAGTGTGACAAGTATTAAAACAGTAAAGACAAAATTGCTCTGTTTGCTGTGGAGTCAAGAAATCTGTAAATATGTTTAAAAGATGAATATGGGACAAAACTACAAATTGTCACATTTTATTATTGAGTGTTTCAACACATACATGTTTTACTAACTAAGAAGATCAACACTTTTAGAGTTTCATCCCCCTATCTGATGTGAGCATAAGTATTGGTACAATTGCCTCACAGGTCTTTCTGAGTGATCAGCTTTGTCCTGTTGCATTAATTGTTCAGATATTAAAAGCAGGGAATGTGTCTCATCAGTTATATCCATTGCTTCTGCATTCTGAATTTTGCATTCGATGACGACACACACAAACCAGGATGAAGACGAGGGAGCTGAATTCGAGAGAATAGCAAGCAATTTGGATGCTAAAAGAAAAGAGGAACTCAATTAGAGCTATAGCAAAAACAAAGGGCATGAAGAAATCAAGAGGTTGGAGACCACCGGAGACATCAGCAGCCAACAACGACCTGATCAGCTGAGAAAAACAACAGCAGTTTATGACAGACAAATCATAAAAGCTGTGAAAATGAACCCTAAAATACATGTCTGTAAAATCACCAACAACCTCCAGAAAGCTGGGGTGATGGTCTCACAATCTACTGTCCACAGGAGACTTTGACACAAAATTGCAGAGGCTACAGCAAGATGCAAACCTCTGACAAGTACCAAAAATAGAAAGGCAAGATTCAAGTTTGCAAAAAAGCACAAAGGTGAGCCAGTAGAGTTTTATGGACAGATGAGAAAAAGATTAACCTTTATCTAAGTGATGGGAAAGCAAAAGTGTGGAGAAAAAGGGAACTGCAAATGATCCTAAGGCATACAGCCTCAGCTGTAAAGCATGGTGGAGGTGGTGTCATGGCATGGGCAAGCATGGTTGTCTCTGGAACAGGCCCTCTCAGCAGCAGAATGAATGCAGAAGTGTACAGAAACATCTTGGCTACCAATGTTCAAGGAAATGCCACCAGATTCATTGGGAAGCGCTTCATATTGCATTAGGACAATGACCCAAAACACCCTGCCAGTTCAGTCTAGGAGTTTATCAGGGCAAAGAAATGGAAAGTCTTAGATTGCCCAAGTCCATCTGCAGATTTAAACCTGATTGAACATAAATTTCACCACCTGAAGAGAAGACTAAAGGCAGAAACTCCCTAAAACAAGCAACAGTTGGAAATGGCTGCATTACAGGTTTGGAAAAGCATTTCAAAAGATAAGACCAAGAGTCTGGTGATGTCTATGGGTTGCAGACTTAGATTAAACATGTTTAAGAATGCTGTGATAATTTTTCTTATATCCCTTAACCCAGTTCCAGCTGTACAGCTGTAAATATCATAACTGAGTCAGTATGATGACACCTTTTAGAAAATTTGAAATATCCCTTTAACTCAATAATAAAATGTGTAACATTAATTTATTCATTTTCTTTTATTTATTTTTTTTGAGCGTTTGTTTAATCTGTCCCTGTGTAACAAACATTCTGACTTGTCATTTGTAGGTTGGGTGGGATCCCGACTGGAGTAGTTGCAGTAGAAACCCGATCAGTGGAGCTGTCTATCCCAGCAGACCCAGCGAATTTGGACTCAGAAGCCAAGGTGACCACTTGGAAACACTTACACGCTCTGCCACTTGATTTCTTGCAGGAAGATGACCAGTTTTCTGTACTTTTTCTGATAGATCATCCAACAAGCAGGGCAAGTGTGGTTCCCTGACTCTGCTTTTAAGACAGCACAGGCCATTAAAGACTTCAACAGGGAGGGGCTTCCACTCATGGTGTTTGCCAACTGGAGAGGCTTCTCTGGAGGGATGAAAGGTCATGAAAGGAAATGAAGTAGGATGCGCTTTAGTGAGCTATGATGATCTCTGCTAACACCTTATGCTCTCCTGTCTTCAGACATGTATGACCAGGTGCTGAAGTTTGGAGCGTATATAGTGGACGGGCTGAGAGAATACAGACAGCCAGTGCTGGTGTACATCCCTCCACAAGCAGAGCTCAGGGGAGGATCATGGGTCGTCATAGACCCCACCATCAACCCTCGCCACATGGAGATGTATGCAGATAAGGACAGCCGGTAAGAACCAGTTTTGTTTTTTAATTTTTTCGCTTTGGTTTGGGTTGTTTGGTTTTGTTTGGCTTTTGTTTTTGTTTGTTTTGTTTGTCATTGTGCATTGCATCTTGTTTTGTAATGTTATGTAAATGTAACTGTGTATTAACACTGCATTGGTTGTGTTTATTTTTGGTATGTTTGTTTTGTTTGGTAGTTTTTGGTTTTGATGGTTTTGGTGTTATTTGGTTTGGTTTTTTGTTTGGTTTTGTTGTTTGGTTGTGCTTTGTTTTGTATATTTTGTTTGTTTTATTTGTTTTGTTATTGTATTGTTTATCATTGTGCATTTTTTATTTTACGTAACAGTGTATTAACACTACATTAAAACAGAAAATAAATGAATAAAACACCAAAAAAAAAATTTAAATAAATAAAAAAAATGAAGTGGTCAGACCTTTCAAGCAAGCCATTTTGAGTAATGATGGAAGAAAATCGTTGAATTTGTTTCAAACAAATTGATTGTAATAACCTACTTGAATAAATTGATTGATCAGTGTGTGCGTTCTGCAGTGGTGGCGTGCTGGAGCCTGAAGGCACGGTGGAGATCAAGTTCCGTAAAAAAGACCTGGTGAAGACCATGAGACGGGTAGACCCTGTATACATGGGGCTTGCAGAAAGACTGGGTAAGTTTCTCACAATGCTGTCTCTCCCTTGAAATCTTGTTTTATTGGGCGTGTATAAGTGTTATACAGGTGCATCTCAATAAATTAGAATGTCGTGGAAAAGTTCATTTATTTCAGTAATTCAACTCAAATTGTGAAACTCGTGTATTAAATAAATTCAATGCACACATAGAGAATCTATGGTGTATTGTCAAGAGGAAAATGAGAAACAAGAGACCAACAAATGCAGATGAGCTGAAGGCCACTGTCAAAGAAACCTGGCTTCCATACCACCTCAGCAGTGCCACAAACTGATCACCTCCATGCCATGCCGAATTGAGGCAGTAATTAAAGCAAAAGGAGCCCCTACCAAGTATTGAGTACATGTACAGTAAATGAACATACTTTCCAGAAGGCCAACAATTCACTAAAAATGTTTTTTTTATTGGTCTTATGAAGTATTCTAATTTGTTGCGATAGTGAATTGGTGGGTTTTTGTTAAATGTGAGCCAAAATCATCACAATTAAAAGAACCAAAGACTTAAACTACTTCAGTCTGTGTGCACTGAATTTATTTAATACACGAGTTTCACAATTTGAGTTGAATTACTGAAATAAATGAACTTTTCCATGACATTCTAATTTATTGAGATGCACCTGTATTAAAGCACCTCATCTCTGCGCTCTGCTGATTGTGTCGACCCTTTCTCTCCTCCCTGAGGAGACGTGTCAATCACAGGGGTCTTAGATCAATCAGACGCCATTGTTGTTCTGTACCTCCTTCGATCGATTACACCCTCAGCAGTCACTAAAATGGACCGTGCCACCAGAGTGGCCTGTAGTGTTGCAGGCGGCCACGCTGAATGATTGGCTCTGATGGGATCAATCTCTTTCGAACAGCCACGGGCTGATGTGAGATCCTGGAGAGCTCCTTGGTTGGCAGCACTCTAGTGGTGTGATTCTAGCTGATTTTCATGTACAGAATGAGGGACCAACACATGGATGCCAAAATAGCAGAATTGTGTTCATTAGCTTTAGCCAGCATGAAATCAAAATTGACTCTTTTTTTTTTTTTTTATGCACGTTTCTTTTACACTGTTTACCAGTAGGTGTTATTCTAAATTGTTCATCAAAATGAAATAACATGCTTCCCAGTGTTGTTATAGTGTTGTTTATACATTATTATAGTATGTTTATATTTTGAATAGCTTTTTTTATATATATACTTTTTCGTTTTAATTAAGTTTAAGTATTTTTGTAATTATTATTAAATGCAGGACAACATTTAATTTTCATTCAAATGTAAGTTTATAAACATTTTATCTAATATTTATATTTTATTTTATTTCAGTTAATTAAAATAATATTAATAGTTTTATTTTTAGTTAATAACTGCACTGTTTGCTTTACTTTTCTTTTTGTTAATGCCACCTCATCCAAAAATATAGCAATTAACATTAAAAAAGCTGTTCAGTTATTGTTTTAGGTAATGCAGCTTTTCTAAAACCTAGTCAAAAACAAATCCATTATAATAATTAATTATTAAATTATTAATATTAATAAAAACAACAACAGCAAGAAATTAATTATTTAACGAAACAGTAATTTAATGCCTGTTAATTTAATGAATTAATCTAAGCCACAGTGAAATGGCTAAATGTCAGCTGATGAATTAGCCTGATTTATATACTGGCCTGTTTCTAAGTTACTTTTTTGGTACATTCCTCATATATTTTTTTATTTTTGCATTTGTCCATGCTCTGTGTTTGTGTGTGTGTTTTCAGGCACCCCAGAATTGAGTGTGTCTGAGCGTGAAGAGCTGGAGAGTAAACTGAAAGAGAGAGAAGAGTTCCTGCTGCCAATATATCATCAAGTAGCCGTGCAGTTTGCCGACCTTCATGACACACCGGGCCGCATGCAGGAGAAAGGAGTCATCACTGTCAGTACTCAACTCTTATAGTAGCATTAGTATGCTCTGCTTTTAACCGCAGTTTTTGTTTTTAGATGGTACTTCTGTATTCATATTTCTCCATAGTTGAAGAATCAGAAGCTCAAATGAAAAGACGTGAATCAGTGAACTATGCCATAAATTAATCTGGACTTGTGTGTGTTCAGGATGTCCTGGAGTGGCAGACATCTCGACTGTTCTTCTATTGGCGCTTGCGGCGGTTACTGCTGGAGGACACGGTTCAGAGGAAGATCCAGTGTGCTAACAGTGAGCTGACAGACGGGCAGGTTCAGGCCATGCTCCGCCGCTGGTTCGTGGAAGCAGAGGGAGCTGTGAAAGTACGTTACCAAAAACTATTGCATAAAAAATCTCTTTTCTCCAGATCACCAATAAAAGTCTTTTACAAATATGACAGTACAAGTGAGTATACATTTGTGTGTGCATATCTTAAATTTTAAAAGTCAAATATCTAGCTAAAACCATGCGTGCACATTTAATAAACCATTTTGGGTTTGAATTGGATGTTGTCTTAAACTTTGACCATTGCCAGTCAATCGCCAAGACCCATTTCTCAAAACTTAAAGGGATAGTTCACCCAAAAATGAAAACGCTGTCATTAATTACTCACCCTCATGTCGTTCCAAACCTCTAAGACCTCTGTTCATCTTCGGAACACAAATTAAGATATTTTTGATGCATTCCGAGAGCTCTCTGACCCTCCCATAGACAGCAATGTAACTAACACGATCAACGTCCAGAAAAATAGCAAGGAGATCGGTAAAATTATCCATGTGACATCAGGGATTCAATCGTAATTTTACAAAACTATTAGAATACTTTTTGTACGCAAAGAAAACTAAATTATGACTTTATTCAACAATTCGTCTCCTCCGCATCACCCTAGCGCCATTTTGGAAAGTATCCACTAAACATAACCAACGTATGCTGTTCTGTGTCAGCCGCACCACACAAATACGTTGGTTTTGTTCAAATCAAAGCGTAAATAAACGTAGAAAACATTTCCGCAGGGCGCAGCTGACACAGAACAGCATACGCTGTTTACGTTCAGTGGATACTCTGCAAAATGGTGCTATGGTGATGCTGCGGAGACGAATTGTTGAATAAAGTCATTATTTTTGTTTTCTTTGTGTACAAAAATGTATTCTCGTAGCTTCGTAAAATTATGGTTGAACCCCTGATGTCACATGGATAATTTTACTGATCTCCTTGCTACGTTTCTGGACGTTGATCGTGTTAATTACATTGCTGTCTATGAGAGGGTCAGAGAGCTCTCAGAATGCATAAAAAATATTTTAATTTGTGTTCCGAAGGTAAACAAAGGTCTTACGGGTTTGGAATGACATGAGGGTAATTAATGACAGAATTTTCATTTTTGGGTGGACTATCCCTTTAAGTCAATTTTTCAAAACTCTTCACACAGTGAGCACAACAGCAGTCTATGTGGGTTAAACTGTGGATAATTTTCCATTGCTTTGGCACAAAATACATTCATTGACTTTTCTCACTCACACACAACCTCCACCAAAACACTGTGCACCTACAGGCAGTTCAAAATTTAACATAGTAAAAAACTAAAGACCCCATTTTGATACATTTCTATAGTAATACCAGATTGGATTAAATACTAAATCAAAAACATGAAATATTATCAAATGTCAATATATCAGTATGTTAGGCATTCAATTTCTTTACCATCTATACAAAAGGAATAATTTTGTACTGTAATTTAAAAGTGGACCATGTAACATAACAAATATAGATATGTATGCATATGTATAATGCTACCTGCTCTTAGTGTTTTAAGTTATTGTTTTAAGAGTGATAAAGTGTAATTAGTGGTTGGCAGTATTTTTTTTTTTTTATGAAAGAATTACTTGATTTGAGAGTAAAATGTACTGCCGTGCCTGTGTCAAGCTGAAAGTTGGTTAGGAGAACTGTATGAAGAGTTTGAAAAAACTGACCTGAGCATTGAGAACCTGTAAAAACCGCAGCAAGCCTTTCTTTTCCTGAAGTGGTGTGTGGACCAGAAAATATATGACATTTAGAAGTGATCACAGTGGATGAACGTTCCCAAGCTCCAACTAGGCCTCAGAAGAGTTGCCACACCAGGTCCTGGAGCAGAGCCAAGCCCCAAAGGCAGGTTCAAGTATCTGTATTAGACGGTGTCTGGACCACTAATACATTACTCTAATCAGAGCGAGCTATCTTAAGCTACAATTAATCTCCACCCTGCCACGTGCAGATAGCAGAGCAACACGCTGTTTCTTAATTAAAAGCAAACGGATTAAAAATGATTAATATGGGGCATTAAATGTTCTTGCCGACTACAAGTGCTTGCGTTTTTTTAGAAGCGCGGAAGCCCATTAACGCCTCCACAAATCTTCACAAGCACAAGTCCAGCTTTGTTTCAGATCAGCCTGATGTTATCTGTCTAAGCCTAAATGAAGAGCCGTTGATTAGGGTTGTGATTTGGTTTTCAAATAGAAACATTGTCAGAAAGTTTGTTTGGCAGGATGTTTCAAACAAGCTCAATGTATTAAACACTTTATGTATTATTCTTTTTGTTTGTGCATGTTTGTTTCTGCACGTGGCTCCTCACAGGCACCTGGAACGATCTTCCCACCCCTATCCGGAATGCTGAATCCCTGACAATTTTCAAGCGACAGCTGAAAATTCATTTCTTTCGAAGCTACTTGACTTAATCATAAAAAAAAAACTTTTTTTTAAATTATATCTCTTTATTTATTCCTTCTCTTTCTAGCTTGTACTTATTTGAACAATGTCTAGAAACTTGGTATTACA